>NC_050595.1:6910000-7042500 GCF_013368585.1 Megalops cyprinoides
AGATAAAAAAAAGTAAGTTAGTAAAGTATTACTGTAAATGTGCAAGTGAATGTGATATTCAATACATAAAATGTCCCTTAAAGTGAAAAATAATAACAGATGAATAATGAATAAACTATATGAGTCGTGCATAGTTAAGAGTGTGGACTGGGGCTTTGTTGGTTTCGAATCACTGGTGGATTACTGGTGTTGTAACCCTCGTAAATGTCCATTTCTAAAATGGATGATAACAATGGAAAAGAATGTCAATGTCGATGAAATCATGGAATACAAGCCTATGCTGCAATGATCCCTGGGATACTTGTACACTGTTACTTGTACCTTGTTTAAATGTGGAAGAAAATGATAACATGCACAAGATAGCTATGAATACTAAATCAATGTATCTCACCCTCTAGCATTAAAAAACATCTGTTTAATGCAGTTTAGTTTTTATCTCCTTATATTTAAACACCTGTTCAATATATCCAGACCGTGCTAAAGCACAGCCATGCAGCATTTATGTCGGCTCGAATCTTCTGCAACTTAGCCGTCTCACAAATTCCCAAACCTCCGAGCATCCGGACAGAAAGCGTCTCTCAATGATACGCTTGGGCAGAAACATCGGCTCTCCACCGCTGACTTTCCCCACTGAGAATGTTCTAGAACACCGATTTTTTGATCCCAATGTGAATAATTAAGTCAGATAAAGAAAAAAGATGGCAAATGGGGACTAGGAACTCAAAGCGATCCTGCTGGCAGCTGTGTGGACTTTGCCTCACATGGCCTGGTTCAAAACGACGAACACACATGAAATTGTGTACAAGCAAGCTTTTTTTTCGGTGTTTCTTCTGACTGCGGCGGGATTGGTGCCCTGAAGAGGAAATGCCAAGGCAATCGCTCTGCACCTGAAGATAAGGAGTGAAACATTTTCGTATGATACTGAAACACGCCTCTGGCTTTCCTGTCAGCCCATTTCCTACTTTCCAAAAGATCTGGTTTAATTCTGAACATTTTTAACATATTAAAATCCATTAAAATCTGAAGGAAAGGGGTCAAAGCACCCCCCCCCCCAAAGAGAGTTATTATTAATACTTAAAGTGTTTAAGTGAAGTTAAAATGATTACATTATGAAGTTAGGCACTCATATCTCTTTGAGCACTGCATTTGAATGCATGCTCACATCTCTGTTTTTCATTTCTGATTAATTTATGGCACAAGCCACGTTTCTGTAGCATTTCATTCACCTCAAACCATTCGTGTTCAGTTGTCTGTTTGCCTGTATTGCATTTTAAATAATATTCCCTGCAGTCTAACAGCCTGAACTGGGGGAACCTTTTTATCATAAACTTCACGTAGCATCAAAGACCAATTAAGGTTCCGTAATGATGAGGAACACACGGGTCATCTTTTGTTCAAAGTTTTCTCTCTCGTGTCTTAATTTTTGTTTTTTTAGTTTTTTTTTTTTTTTTTAGATTATTTGGAGTCATGGTGGGCGGCTGTCTCCAAGGTGGGTCAGATAGAGGTCCTCACAGCGGGTGGTTCTCCTGTCTGTTCCCCACGGCTGAAGAACATAATTAGTGTGTAGGGTGTTACCATGGGGGTCTTGTCAGGAACACCAGTAGGAAAGAATTGGTACGAGAGCCATGGGCTTACTATGGATGATGGCTTATGACCTTGCACCCCTTTTCACACAGACTATAGACAGACAGACAGACTGACAGACTGAAAATTGACTGTTTTTTTTTTTTGCTAATTTCCACATTGAAACACATACGTTTTTGAGAGGCCTGCTTTTTCCAAGGAAAGGTTTGACTGTACGAAGCCATACTGACAAAACACAAGCGGCACACAAGTGAACAAAGCAACACTGTCTTCTCAACCAACCTCACAGCTTGCTTAGAAGACTTCTTATTGCAATGTAAAGGTTAAATGCAATTCCATATGGGAATTCATCTGTAGCGTAAATTTACCAAAAGTGCAAAGCCTTGACCTTTGCCCCATTGGCCAAAGTTATTGTAATATACCGGTGAGATTTTTTATATAAACATAGGACCCTACCATTCACACCCACTATTAAAACATTATCGATGGATTGAAGGACACACATGTCCCAATCATATTTATAACTGGACATATTATATAAAACACTACTTTAATACAATGCAAATGTCTCTCTCAGTGCATACATATGCATGACACTCTAATAATAACACAAATGACCTTGACAGGCTGTATATGAACAAGAGGAACAGAAACAGTGTAATACTTCACGTATTGAATGCCAAACGGAACCATTCCTGGTGCTTAATATTATAGTATAGAATATCTTTTGTTAGCACATGAATGTTTTACTTTGCAAGTATACTGTACTTTTTTACTTTAGAATTTCTGAGTGTATTCTATTAGAAATGTTGTTATGACTCTTCAATTAGCATCGATATTTAGCACGTCGATATTTAGCACATCTTTGTTCTGCCAATCACATGATATTTTTTGTTATTATTTATATGTAATATTTTATAGTAACCTTCAATTTTTTTCACTATTCAATGCATATTTGAACTTCACTTACTGTTTCAATTGTGTTATGTCACGTTGCACATTAGAATGCTATCTGATCCCCAAAGCTGATTTTCGATATGTCCTTGACCTGCAATATCCAGTATAATTGTTCATGTCTGCCACAGCCATCTGATGTAATATCTAAAAGTACAGCTGTTAGTTCAAGGTTTTACAAGTGGGAGCCAGATTCAAATCTGCAGCTGCAGTTTTAGGCAATTGACATTTGATTGCATGTATTCAGAGGCACTGAAGAGACACATTCAGCAAGAGACAAGAAGGAAGTAAAGACAGACAACCCATGGCTTCAATCTGTCAATTTATGAATCCCACCCCCCCACCCCCCCAACCCTCACCTAACTGCTTATCATGACTTAATAAAATGTGCTTTAAAAATGGTAAAGCAAACCAAGTGACTGCACCTGTTTCACATTCTGGCTACATGTACGGTGCATATATGCACTAATTCATGATTAGGAGGAATGTTTACATTTAATTGTATTGTCTGTCATTTTTGTCCTGTTAGACACAATAATACATTTATTTGGACAGTGAAATAGTGCTGAAAACCGAAGAGGAAAAAAACAACATTGTGGAGTGATTTTCTTCCATTGAAGGATTCCACAATGGAGTTAAAGGGGGCTTTGTCCTCTTTGAAGCGTGGCAGGTTTCAGATTAAATCTTTTCAGGAGGAAATCAATAGATGGACACTTGTTTAGGTCTGTTTAGAGAGGCCGTCGATTTAACCGACGTTGACTGCATGCTTGTGGTGTTGTTCCCTCAGAATCCCCCCGGCAAGCGGATCAAATCCGACGCCTGTTCCGTCACTCGGAAACGGATGAATATTTATGCCGTTACCTTAAAAAAAGGCAAAATCATTGCATGGGGCCTTTCGTTAGCAAAATGTCAGGCAGCAAAAAAAAAACTAATTTCTCAGCAAGGTAGCTGTGGAGGAGACAAGAGCAAATTGGCACTGTGATTACGGTGTTTCTGCGAAAGGCCCCCGGCACAAAGCTGGGGAGGTGAGCATCACCTCCTTTGACCAGTCAAAACCTGCTCCTTAAACGGTTGCGAATCTCACAGAGGGGGTTCCCCATCACACGTCTGTCCAAACTGTCCTTTGACATACCAGAGGTCATCCTGGGCAAAAAAAATTAATTGCTTTATTGGTCAGGGGTCAGAGCAAGCAGGATTGTCATCAAAATACAACATTGTTGTGTCAAGGTCCGTGTGGGAGGAAGAGTTGAGCTAAAATATCACAGTGTTTGTATGATTCTTCATTCCCTGTTTTGTTTATCACCAGCTTAAATGGAATAGTACATAGTCTCCCTTTCCCATGAAATTATACTTTGAATGAATCTTCATTCATATGAAATATGATTTCAATGTGTAGATGAAGTGATGCACTCTGGGATGGGAGAATGGGTCTCATTTCAAGCATCTGAACGATGTCAAGTTTCTTTAAACAATATTTTATGTCAATAGCAATGGTCTTTATTCTTCTGAAATTTCTTATGTGTCTGGTGTTTTCTATGGTGTATGTTAAAAGATTGAGCTAAAATCTTCAAAAATGGTCAACAATGAAAATAGTAACACCAACGAATGCACAGACATGAAGAATATTCTTCCTTGTGAAGTCCCCATGAAGCTTGTATAACGCCATCATTACCAAGTCATAACATCTTTATAAATCATTTGTATTAATGTCTGAGGCTTGACCTTTATTTAAGTCATGTGTTATATTGCATTTGAGAATGTCATTTTAAATGATGTGTTATGCCATCCTTCAAAAAGCATTGAATATATCACTGAAGAATTTGTAAAGCTATTATGCCGTGTCATTGAAGGCATACATGCTTTATGAAGAAATTGGGAATACATATTTTGTGTGTGATCGGCATATCTTTAACGTGTTAAATGAGTGCCTCTTCTTTGAGTGAATTCCGTGTCTTTCAATTACTTGCATTCAATTACAATAAGTTGGTTTGGCACACTTCAAAGTGTGTGTGACTGAAACAGAGTGCAGTATCTGTCATTTAAACTTCTAAAGGTTATTCTGATCATAGACTGAAAAAAAAATCACATTAATATAACTCAGGCAAACACAAGGACACCTTTGTCGGCATCACATCAAGCGATAAATAAATAAAAGAGACCTGAACTATGCAGTTCATTTTAATGGAGAAGACTACTTTGTAGTAAAGAGCCTGTCAGTCTTGTTTTGTAAAAGAGCAGTAGCGTCTTTCCTTAATCCTGTGCAACTCAACTGCCTTGTCAATCAGCGTTGGGCTACATGTTTTACTGTGGAATTCTGCACAGGCAGTACAACGTGGTGCCCTCATCAAATGGAAGTGAAGTGCAGCTGTAACAGCCCATCTCATGACTACAACACCGGTCCTCATGTAACATATTCAAGGCACGGCGTGGTGTTTGTTTGATTCCTCAGTGCAGTGGGCGGGTGTAGAAATGTGCAAACATGTCGTTGAGAGCCGGGGCGCCGACATGAGCTTCTATCTTTATGATTTCTCTCGCTCCATTTCTTTGGGCTTTCGCCGCTGCCCGTGCCCCGGCCCTCACCCCAATCACAGAGCCGGCCTGGTGGGAGAGGAGAGAGAGGCTCGCACGGTCATGGTGAGGCCCGATGCCTCGCCGGGTCAAAAAAGTGTGTTTACACTACCCTCCGACACGCCACTACCATCCTGACCCTCAGATCCCGCGATCCATTTTCCACGCCATTTTCCACATCCATCTGGGAGCTCGATCCGTGCCTGTACTCCCCACTCAATTTCAGTTCGTATGACCGTGAAAAAAACAGCGATTAATGCTGGAATTACACCAGAACCCAGGGCCATATCTAAACAAAACTTCCTCTCCACATCAGCAGATCAGATGTCTGGGTAGCCCACTAAGCTATCCTCTGACAAATAACCAACAGCTATCAGAGGTAGATTTGTAATGTCTGATCATGTCAGATCTGCATTCAGTCATGCACTAATGAATATCTGACTTGTGATTAGGGGGATGGGGCAGTCATTTGATTGTACCATAGGATGCAAAACAAAAAATCAGTACAAATAAAATCAAATTGAAAAAAAGAAATAAAAAATCACACAGATGAAACTTTGGCTGAAAGGAACCCCTCCCTCCCCCCAGAGTAAGTACAAGCAAAGGCATGGTGGAAAAGAACATTCTGACAGCCGCTGTTAGTGGGTGTCATTGGGGATCCACATATCTCGCTGTTCTTTCTTCTCTCTGCCCTCACCCTTTCAAGCAGTGGCTGCACTAACAAGGCCAAATGTGGGGGGGGGGCAGAAAGTTTTGGCATCTGACAATGTGCAGACACGGTGCTGGGTGTAAATGGCGGCTTTTTCCACGGCTATTTCCGCCACCTGGTGCATAGGCTTAATGATTAAGGAACAAAATCGTCAAAAGGGAGCTTTGATTACAACTGTCTATAGAGGTCAATTGATGTCAATAGAATAAAAGTACTGCAAGCACGGGACATCTGACAGATGTAAATCATCAGAGAAACGGCTATTACGCATAGTGCAAAAAAAGCCTTTAAAATACCATAGGTGGAAATTGCAGCAATTTGCATGCCATTTTGAATCGTTTGGCATCACCTTCAGAGAACAGGAACTGCTTCTGCTAAATTACAGACACCTGGGCTGAAAAGAATCCTGGTGAACTCAGCCAGAAAACCCAGTAACCTTTAACTCCCATTTCCGACCTACCGGCAGGACTGCGGGCTTAAGAGGCTTGATCGGCGAAGTACTGCCGCACTGTGTCGTTTGACTCCAGTGATACCATGCACCACCTCCCACGAACGGAGCTAGTCTCGTGCGGAATATCTCCGCCGCGGTGGACCGCTAAGTACGCCAGTCTTAGTTCGAGCAGGATGCACTTCATCGGGATTGCCTGAGCTGCTACTTGGCTGCTGATTTGGGTCTGAAGTCAGTAACAATCCCACTCTTCTCACCCCTGTTGGCAGCGTGACAGGTCGCAGTGTGCTGTAGACGATGGGGCAATGGCCTTGTAACCCCAGAGTGTTTCGCGCTCGATTCCCAAGTGGGGCACTGCTGTCACGCCCTTGAGCCACATGCTTAACCTGAACTGCCTCAATGAATATCCAGATGTATAATTTAGTGATATGCATGAATATAAGATAGGTGTTTCCCCCCGTATTAATAATGCAACAGCATATACCATCAATGCTGCACTTCTCTCTTCATGGTGGATCTAATTTGTCTTTATTATGTGCTTCTGATTTAGAACGATTTACTTCTTTTCTTTACACAGATTAACAACAGCACATCAGTTTGATAAGTATGATACTGCAGGATTGCTGACTGCTATTCTTGCTATTCAGCTGTATGCTGAGAGAGAGGATAAATTTGGAATCATTTGGAGCATCACCAGGTCCCCTAGCACTAGAGTACCATAGATGTTTCTATTTTCTCTTTCACATAAACTTCCCATTACACAAATGGATTGTTTATTATGCTAAATTAACACAGGTGATTCCATCTAAATGCTGAAATGCAAAGTACCTCAGAGCACATGGTCGCCATTACAAATGTAGAATATTATAGTCCCAAGCTGGAACAGCACGGGTGTTCAGATCTAGTTATTCGTTGAAAGCCAATAGCGTCAAGCTATTGAAATAGCACAAGTAAATGATATCTCCAAGGCCACACTTTCCCAGACCAGCACTTTCTTGACCTGGTTCAAAAAAAAAAACATTCTGGCCATCCCAGAATGCAACTCTTGCGTCTCCCAGCAGGAGGGCTTGTTATACACAGACAAGCTCCGCAGAGCTCAACGGTGGGATAATGAGCCACGCTCCAAAGCACAACAGCACCAAGGAACAGGAGAACAGGCGCTAAGCAGGAAAAATGGAGTGCAACTGAAAAAAAAATGTTCAGAAATCAGATGAAATCCCATCTGAAAATTCCATTTCTGACTCCTTATCTTCCCCTCTTCTATTAAAACAGAATCAGAAATGGACCATTCCATGTTCAATATGTTCAATACGGCATCAAGGCTAAGCCATGTGCAGTTAAAGCCCACAGCAGTTACATTCCTTCCTTTCATTCTGTTACACTTTGTGAGAATATGTATTGTAATACCTGGGCAACAGACTTCCCACTTTCACTTGATCAATTATACTGTTTCACTTCAGATGAGAGAATCTCAGCTGATCTGTCCTGATTTCCTGTACAGCCTGCTAGCAGACAGGTACGTGATGAGGACAGAGTTGGGCATGTTGGTGCATTGATAAATAAAGATTTTATGTCCTACTGGCAACAGAACAGCAAAGGAGGATGTCTTTATGCTCAGTGTAGCGATAGAGGGTGCATTTGTGTTTCTATCTGAACCTAACAAAAAATAGCTTGCAAGTATTAATGCAATCATTTATAGCTGGAGTCAATGGTGTGTCAAGAGGGTGAAGTGTATCTTTGTTATTTGTCTCTGTTTTTCTTTAAGTGGAATGAAATGAACAACATGCAGTTGCTTCTTATATGAGTAAGAACAGAATATGCTCTGACATTTGAAGTTACCTTTTTTCTTTTTTCTTTTGCTTAGCAGACACCTTCGTTCAAGGTGAATGGAACAGCTTACATTCAACATGTCATCCATTTATACAGGCGGATGGTTACTGAAGCAAGTCACGTACATTGCTCAAGGGTGCAACAGCGGTGGTTCAGCTGGTATTCGAACCCGCAACCTCCCTATTACCAGCCTGGTTCTTTTAACAATACCCTATCCTCTGTAAAGCCCCACAGAGGGCATTTTACTGCATAATGATTCCCTCCCACAATCCTTTTCACCTGCCTCAAATTGAAGATAACCCACTTTATTTTCATTCTAACTTATCATCATTGACATTCAAAGAATCAAAAGACAGTCAAAGAGGGAATATTTTCTTGATGGAATAATGGTACAAAGTAATCTTCATGAAAAGAAACAGGACATGAAAATGTTGAAAATACAATGTTTTGGCAGAAATTGAAATGACATTATTTCTCAACCTCTGCTCTTGAATTAACTTTTGAAACTCATGTCATGACCTTTTACAGACCTTTTAAAACTCCAATGTAATGGCCTTTTTGCAGACATAGGAGCTGATTAGACAGGAACAATAGAGGCTAGTTAATACTGTGTGCATATATTAACATAATTTATAACTATAGTATACCCAAGTGTCATAGTACCTATATCTAGTATATATGTCATTAGCTGCCTTTACACAATAATGTTACCAGTATATTATTATTTACAGTTGCTAAATAATAAATCTCGACCTTCTGAGTGGGGATTTTAGAATTGTGGAAAAATTTTCTGCACAAAAAAAAAAAATCCTCAAAGGCAGAAAAACCACATTCATTTGAATTGTGAATGTATGGCTTTGAGCGTTTCTGGTTCTGCAAACCGAAGAAATGTTTAAATCAATGTAATCCCCACGCACGCGTACACACACACACACACACACACACACACACGTCCAACATACAGATTTGGAGCGGAGCTATAGCCCTCCTCCTCCAGCGTGCCCTTCACTATCTCCCTGCGACAGAAAGCCGCTTTGAGGCCGAGGCTGCAGCGGTGGGCGTTGCATATGCGCGGAGACCAGAATTCATTGTGTATTTATCACTGTGTGATGAAGGCGACAAAGAGATTGCGCTTTCACCCCATCATCCCCTTAATCTCTTCAAATCTACCCATGATGCCGCTGTCATTTGTAAAAGAGCCCTTGTTCTGCTCCTAACAGGGGACCTTGTGGGAAGAGGACAAGACGGCATCTGTCGGAACCAATCTCTGTTGATGTCCTGTGTCCGCACTCGCTAATTCAATTCCAGTGTCCTGCACTAGGGGTGGGGGGTGGGAGTGGGTGGGGGATCGGAGGCATCAGATGGTTTGTTACCTCACTGAATGGCAAGAGAGGCAAAGGCCTTTAATCGGAGGCTCATTTAAAGTTAGAGTAATGGGGCATCTTGCATGACAATACTAATAAAACCCAGCTCCACAGAACATTGCCATGTGGATGTCATGAATGATGATGACAATAATGACCCAATGAGACCATTTTTATTCCAGTCTTTTTTTTTTTCTAAATCTCCGTGAACAAAACTATCAAGTCACATAAGACATGATTTGTTGGTGCTACCAGCTGAGTGAGAGATCGGGTTTGGCTGCGTTTGTAAGCTTGTGGGCTCCTATTATTCGCAAGCCAGCATCCCTCGGTGCATCGTGAAATTCACAGTTACAGTAGCTGAGCTGGAGCAGCACCAGGGTGGCAATGAGCGTAGTTCTGGCTGCAGACCTAGGCATTTTGTCTATCGCCTTCCCCCAGAAATCCATTCCAATCAAACTTCGCGTCTGCTCCCGTGCACATAGGGGGGTTAGATCTGAAAGAATAATGGTTCTTTCAACTCCTATCAGAGGCAGAAGACAGCTAAAGCAAGGCTGCAAAACAGCTCAGCCAGAGTGGCTGATCGATGCCTGTTCCTGGTGTTTATAAACAGTGCTCAATACCAGTATTGTGACATTTTAGGAGAAAAAAAAAGAAAGTTACCTTCAGGTTCACTTAAGAAACTTTCACAATCAGATTTTTAATGACTCTACTTCCTAAAGATTTGGTTAAGCTGAATACCAGTCCATCAAATGCTAAAGGTAAGTTTGAAATCGAATGCAGTTGTTTTGTACAATGTCTAGAGTGTTACACTATAGTTCTCACACTGCTATATCATATACAATGTACTGTATACTGTATAACACACACACACACACACACATCATTTCCGTGTCATCATCTTAACCGTGTCATATCAAAGACTGTGCCTATGTGAGTGTGGTAACTCCCTATTTGGAGCACAGGCTGTGTTCAGCCAGGCCGTCCTCTCCGAGTTGAACCCTTTCCAGGGGAAACGACAACCTGCCGCTGCGACTGCACTAAGCGACGCTGACACGAGAGACCTCAAAGGCAAATCCCACCTTCCCCCCGTCTGCATTGCCCGTGTCACACGCGATTCTGTGTAGCCAAAGCGAGCAGAAAAATCGCGCAGATACAAAACAAGCAGCAAATTTCACAAGAGGTAAAACACGCAGGAGAATCTAACAGAGACATGGAATGTATAATTGAGAGCCCTCCAGGGAAAAAAGGTAAAGAAAAAAAAGAAGAACACAGCTTGTCCTCAAGGACCAAGTGCAATATGTCCTTCAAATCTTCACTGTGTGGAAAGAACAGCCTGATATGGTCTTACTGTTGTGTGTTTTGCCATCTGACAAACATACAGTTAAATCCAGAAATACAATGCAGAACATGGCTTTTCACCAAGGACCAAATGCAATATCCACTTTGAATGTTTGCCATGTAGCAATAACAACCTGATATGCTCTTGTATTTGTGTGGTCTCCATCTGATAAAGGTTCCATTATATGGGTACTAAATGATCATTCTCTGCTGCATGTTACTAGGTAATGAAATTACTAATTTATGTATGATTATATAAATATGTTGATGTATTATTCATTTATTCATAATATCTACAAGCCTATCATAAAAATGCCACAATAGCATGTTTTGCAAGTCAATATTAAGGCATTGCCACATCAATGGGCATGATTGCAGACATCATTTCATCCTAATAATGTGCGTTACCTCTCAAGTATCAGGTACACAGAAAAAAAAAACTGATGATCGGGAACTACAACAAGGGCTTGTTGGTTCACAGAGGATCCCATGGCTTCGGAGTGGATTAGTCTGAGGGCTTAGTCTGAGGGCTTGCTGGGGGTTAGGTGGGTGAGGGAGCAGAGAGTTCCTGAGTCAGATGCATCCATCTGACACAGGTCACTGAGTTTGTTGTGGGCGATTAGAGGAAGGGGTCAGCGTTTTTGGACCTTGCGTCTAGCCCGAGCTCTGACGTCGTCCCTGTTGTCCCGTAAACCCATGTGATGCCATGTGAGCATGCCTGGTGACCAGTCAAGTGTTTGTTCCACAAATCAACAAGGAAAGGGGACAATTCTAGGGCCTTGATTGGATGTTATCAATATGGCCTACATGACCCTCTGTTGTTTCTCCCATGCAAGAATGCAGCCATATTCCAAACAGAAACACAGTGACTGGAAGTACCTGAAGGGTCATGTAGGCCATATTGATAACATCCAATTGATGTGACATCCAATTGATCCAACCTAGGGCCTTGATTGGATGTTATCAATATGGCCTACATGACCCTCTGTTGTTTCTCCCATGCAAGAATGCAGCCGTATTCCAAACAGAAACACAGTGACTGGAAGTACCTGAAGGGCGAAAAAGCAAAAAGCATTTTGCATGATGGAATATTTACTAGCTTTCCAGTGCGTACTGCTTTTCCAAACCGCACTGTGCTGTGGTCCCATTACAGGCAATATGTGCTCCTCTGGTTACATCTGCTGAGTGGTAAACACATGTTGTATGAAATTCTGCCAAATATGATACAGCTCCAATTAGCAAAGCGGTATCATCATTACATAAATCACATAAAACATTTAAACCATTTTGATGTGCAAACCACAGTGGTGACATGCCCCCAAAACACATGTTTAGCATAGAAACCGTCAGGCGCTGTGTCACTAACTGAGTGTTTCCCACCATGCATTGCATTCTCCAATCCAACTGACCTGCCTGTGATCAGATATTTATTAGCTAAAATGACTACTTTTCTTCAGCAAATTGACACAGGCGGACAACACGTTGGCCAGTTCTAAACACAGTAGGTAGGTTCACCTCAGGTATGGGTGTATTTAATTTGTTTTTGTGTGATGCTATGAAAAATACTATAGTCAGAAATTATTTTATAATGCTTAATCCTATGCATATAATCACCAATCCATACTAGAGAATGAGCAAACTACCTCAGTGGAAGTAGGATTGCATGTAATCAGCCTCTTTCATCACAATGTTTTTTTCATGTTTTGATCACTCCAAAACAAAAAACACAAAAACACAGGCAAAAGCATAGGCATTTCACCCCTTAATCTCAAAGTTTATTTGGGGTCCTCTCTACCCCAGAGCAAATTATATTTTTGGTCCTTTGTTTTGCATCCAGTTGCAGCTTGGATGAATTCTAATGCCCCAGTTTCCTGGTGACAAATTGAAGAAAATCTGGTACATCCGCACAGGCTCCGGGATGTAATCCACGCGGCTGTTTCCCTGAAACAGGCAAAACTATGTTCTGGCTCTGTAATTTCTTAACTTCTAACAATCTGGCAAAGCATCTGAAAAGTCCACTGATACAAAGTGCACTCTGTGTTTATTCACTCCAGGTTCTCATTCCACACTTCTGAGGGATTCAACACCCTTTTCACTCCCTCTGTGGGCTGCGAGGGGATCCCGCCTTTTTCAGAGCGACAGTCCCCGCTTGTGCCACGATTTGAAATCCTGGTATGATCTGCTGGGTGCCTCACTCTACTTTTATCTCCTTTAACATTCAGCAATGAAGGCCTATGGGGTTCCCTGAGAAACAGCTCCCTAAAACACACACCACACACCATCCTTGATGAAAACCGATGGAACAAGGAGTTTTGTCTCAGCAATTCAATGTAATTGGAAGAGGGATTTGTCCACTGACGATGAGGAAATACCCAGTGACAATATTTAGAATGACCTTTTATGTGTTTAAAAAAAAATCTTGATCACCAGCTTGCGTATATTTATTTTTCTTCACAGGACATGCCTAAGCCCTAGAAGTACTATATCATGAAGCTTGCACACTTTCCTTGGCATTCATTGGCTCCTTTTTATGCATGTTGAGACTTCCTCAGTGTATCTTTTAGAATCCAGTGTATATTGTGCATGCTGTCCGAGAGTGATAATTGTGAATGATGATACTTTACGTGACCCATCGCTACTTCAGAAATGTATATGGCTTGCTGGCCTGACAGCAGCCAAGTTGATGTTAGCACAACAGTGGAAATAACCAGATTCTTTGTCCTGGTCTCATTGGGTCAACAGTTTTGACCCTAGAGAGAGGTGGGGTGGGGCACTGATTCTTATGCTAGAAAGAAATAAAGAAATGTCAATGGTTGGGTCAATGTACTGTTTGTGATATTTGGTCACAAACAAACAGCACAATATCACAGTACAATATCACAACCAAAAACCACAATATTTTCTTCTCCATCATGAGCTAGGGAGCCAATACATGTGGTCATTGCTTTACAAATAAATACAACAAAGGCAGGCCAATGTAGTACCAAAAGGTTCAATGCTTCAGCTGTTTCGGGGAGAGTGGTAGATCTTTGTGGTACCAAAAAGTTCAAAACTACAATTATTTCAGGAGCAGTGGCATTTAGCCGTAGGTGAGACCACGACAGCAATGGTGGTTATGCTGTACATGTGAGTTTCACTGCATCACAAGATACACCACCCTTTTCATTTCAACGTGGCTCTCATTTCATGTTAATTCTGAAGAAAATTGTTGCTATTACTTCCATAATTTACATCTCACATATTGCATGTACTTGTGGGCAGTCCCTCACGAAGGTTACAGGTGTGACCCACCTGTTGATTTGAACCTTTGACCTTCCGCTGTTCCTTAGCTACAACACAGCACTGCTACCCACTGCTGCCTGAGGGAACCCTGGCGCTGCTGTGTTGATGAAACAAATCTGAAGGAGAACGCCTCTTCAATTTGAAAAGACCAATTCAAAGTGCCAGCAGTGACAGAAACAGACATCAAAAGCCCTGAAAAAAAATCACATCATTGTGCTAAAGATGTATTAAACCCTTCCAAGATTTGTAATATCTAAGCTCATGTTTGAAGCAAACCATTAAACATTCCAACTTAATACAACCTCAATTAAAAAGAATCAGAAGAAACATTGAAATTTCGTTCTATCTTTTCATTATCTTGCTCTCAACGAAAATAATAATAATAATTAGCAAAGTTTGTTTTATCACACTGAGGTCTGCAGACTAAAGAAATTCTGCATTATTAAATATACATTCAAATACATCCTGAAACCTTGTTAATCTTTCGTGAATATATTAATTAAAAACAATAATTGCCTTTGTCTGTATTACAGATAAATAGGATTTTTTTGCCTGTTTGTATTTTACGTTATTTTGTGAGTCTTTTAACAATTAAGCGTTGCCATTAATCCATTATGCCGCATCTGTTTAATGTTCTTGGCGATCGAATAGCGCCCCCTGCATGCCAACGTGATGTGTGTTGCCAAAGAATTCCAATGATAGTCCTTGCAAGTCCATATGTGTCACGTGTTGAAATAAAGGGCTTAGAGGTATTGCTGCAGTGCAAAGCTAATATGTAGTATGTAGTATGTATGCATCACAGCATGTACCCTGCAGCATGAATAATAATAATCTCATGCACAGTCAAGGCATAGATGCCAATAGAGTCCAAGAGCTGCAGAGCAAGTCGGCTCCATCATCATCATGATCACCAGCATTGCATTAATGGAGAACAGATGAAGACGGAGACTTTGATATAATACTGTGCAGAGCTGTCCAGCCTCCAACCTGGATAGCCCCCTGTGCATGCCGGTTTTGGTTCCATCCAAAAAAGCCAATTCGCCAAGTGTAATGAGCTGTTAAGTGATCTCTAGTTTGAATTAGCCCTTTACAATGAACCGCCTCCTAAAGCCACATTATCTATGAGTGTTCTGCAGTGTGTAGTTTATTCAAGGACTTTCTAATCAAGTAGATTAGTTCTCAGATGACTAATGTGATGCGCTCTGAGGCAATTCCTTTTAGAAAGTGGTCATATTTGTTAGGTTGATTGCTAGGATTGATTGATTGAATAACTGCTTGATTGTCTGCTTGCTTGACTGAAAGATTAATTGATTGATTGTTTGCATGAATGAGCGAGTAAGTGCTTGCATGCATGCCTGACCGACCACTTCCTTGCTTGACTGATTGATTGATTGATTGATTGAATTAATTAATTAATTGACTGACATGAAAGCCCTGTGGAGCCAAAACATCAAAATGTGATTACTTACATGCTGATTGAAATGAAAGGAAGACAGGGCACATGTCCATGCATTCTGTTAAAACTAGGTTAAATACAAAATCATAAGAATATGTACACACATGTTTTCATTTACTTTAATTAATTAGAAGATTAGATACCAACATGCACTAGTACTTAGCATTACTTAGCTTGCCCTGATCTATAGAACATAGCACAGATGCAGACCTGCTCTCCCTCTGAGCTTCACAAACACTAATTACCCCATTTACTACGCTTCAAATACTCAAGACCAAGAAACGTGCTTCCCGTTGTTTTACTTGGTCTGTAGGATGTGAATTCTCAGTATTTTGATTGGTATTGGGAGCTGCTGTTTTCTATAGTTTGCCTGGCATTTTCAATGAAAAAGGTAGCGGTGCACTGATACAGATTTTCCAGACTGACAACATTAGAAGGAGGTGGTCCTCTCGTCTGATTTAAGCTTGCACCGTGATCTCTGCTTTTCGGAGTTACACAATGGGGTCGGATGTTGTAAGCATCCAGACACAATTTTCTTTTTGTTGTTGCTTGTTTCAGCTTGTTGACGCCACATCAGTTTCTCAAGGGATCCGTCTGAGTCTCCCTCTAGCCCCTACTGTGATTTCCACTCCTTTTAAGGTGTGGAGAGCTCCTGAAGCTCAAATGTCATCCGCTGACGGAACCGTGGCCTTATTTTTGGCTAAAATAACAGTCCGAGAGGAAGATAAGTCACGCCTATGTCTAAGTGACGTTGTCTTTGTGCTGTGAGGCCTACGCCGTGATTTCAGCCTGCCGTGACGAACAAGACACGCTTGTTATCTGAGGCGGCAGCTGGAAGGCCGGGAAATTTTTTCTTTACGGAATAAATTTCATACTATCCCCATTTCCATTCCTCAGTCATTTCCTTTTAAAAAGTGATAGGGTTTTTTTGTGACAGCTCTAGGACTGTTTGACAGCATACTATTCTCTCTTTTTTTGTCTTTTTAAATTTCCCCTGTTATAAGGTGAACATTCATAGGCTGTTATTCTTTCACAGACCTTTAGTAAAAGAGGAAGCGGCAATGAAATTTTCTCATAAGAGAGGCAGTGTATGCCAGCCTCAATTCCATCTGTAGTAAAATGCACTGAAGACTGGCTGCACATGTTAACGGGCCCTGGCTAGTTTATGATTTTCTTTTTCTTTCTTTCTTTCTTTTTCTTTTTCTTTCTCTCTTTCTGTCTGGCTCTGCCTGTTTGCCTGCGTTTACAGTCTACTTACAAATTCCTGCACCCGAACCCTACAATCACACACGCCTCTGTCTTTCACAGATCAAGCTGTTGTGCTGTTGATTTACATGAACAGATTAACATTTATTGATAGTTTTAAAAAAGCATAAATATTACATTGCTTGTAAATATTGCTATGTTCTATAAAGTTACTGTTCTGGCCTCTGGAATACTGTACATACCCAATACACATGCCCTCTTTCCCCAGAGCAATACAAACCTCATTGTACACAGCTTACTGCACATGCTGCATGATCTGACATGATAAACACTAATTCAGTTCAATATTTGTGCGTGTATCGGGAGAGCAACAGAAACAACACAGTTCCCAGGACTTCAGAGATGAGTGCTTTCAGGTGTCAAGCTGTAGTATTTGATTCCCAACACAGATCATTGCACATCTGCTTTTTAATACTATTTTGGAAGAGACAAATCAATAGCAATCTCTTTCCAAAAGGGCCCTTTTTTTCACTGATTATGATACCATCGGCGCTGTCTCAATCCTTACGGCAAGACAAAGGTTGCCGCGATCCATCTGAAAATAACAGCGTCTTAATCATAGGGCCTCAGTGTAATGGTGATCGGGCTCGGCCGATTGAAAGTTTCGGAAAATGAAAGAGGTAATAGCACAGCTGACGGTCGATCCATACTCTCAGAATGAGGTGCGTGAATTCCAAGGCCTCGCCTGCTCAGCAAAAGATCGAAGCCAGCCCTGCGACGGGCTGAGGACGGTAACTATCACATCAGAGACCCAGGTACCCCCCACAGGGGGATGGAGCAGGAGTTACCGTATTGAGGCAATGATCATTTCAATAATTTTCCCTGGCAGGGAGAGAGAGGCATGCTTTTTGAGACACAACGAAATCAATGTATTAGATTACATCATTGGATCATGTTCTGTTTTAGCAATGAAAGCAAAAGGCAACAAAATAAAATCATGCTGATGTTTTTCCATGAGGAATAATCTATTATTATTCTCTTTAAAATAAAAACCTGAGTAGTTTCCAAGATTGAATTGTTCAATGTGTGGATGTGCAAAGTAACAGCAACACATCCTAATCAAATGTGTTACAAATTGGCAAAAAGAAACAAATGACAATCATAATACTGACCTCTAATTTTCCCAAAATGTTATAAATGGTTCTGGTAATGGCTCCCTTACCATGTAGGGTAAAACTTAATCTTCGGTGTAATCCATTTGGAGCTGGCAATTAACCTACACATGACATATTCCCTGTGTGTAACAGGCCATTTTAAAATGCTAAAACGTAGCTCATGCGCTGCCATTATAAAAATTTCAATTACTTTCCAGTAATTATGGAGGATTAAACTAATGAGCAATTAATTACACGTAGAACATGTGCAAATTAAAGTGAGGTCATTTCTATAGTTTTATGGATGTGTAGCTCCTTTTTTTGAGAGCCTGTGAAAGCTGAGCAGTGTTGGATGTGAATGAACACTGAA
The DNA here is from genome assembly GCF_013368585.1 of Megalops cyprinoides. Lineage (NCBI taxonomy): Eukaryota > Metazoa > Chordata > Actinopteri > Elopiformes > Megalopidae > Megalops > Megalops cyprinoides. The sequence goes on from NC_050595.1 coordinate 6,928,264, forward strand.
GCTTGCATTTCTGTAACTTCACCCTTCCATGTCTTCTGTCCTTTACATATTTTCCCATCTGTTAACACTGCTTCTCATGGCATTTAACAATTTAGCACTACAGTTTACTTCGAACGTCACACAATTGACCATGAAAAGCAATGTGTGTTCATCTACTCCTGTGCAGTGTGTAATAACGCACTTGAAATACACATGTATGAATGGGGCCACTCAAGGGGGTCAAGGATGAGAACCCTTCACTGCAATATTACAGTCCATTTGTGACTTTACACTAGCACAGTAATGCAGGTGTACTACAGAGAGATCTAGAAAGAATAATTGGACAGAGGGGGAAATAGTAAGTTAACTAGACAGAGCATAAAGAGACTGCTTGAGTTACATGAATGAAAAGTCATAAAGAGAACAGCTACATGACCTCATAGCTTCTCTTGCAGATTTGAATGCATACATATACACAGATTCTGATCAAAATGTTATATATATTTTAATGCATCTTTTCAACTGCTGCTCCTAATTGGCAGTTGCAGCCAAGGAATTCTATGCATTTGGTAGATGATAGTTTAGGCCAAGGGAATGATTGGATGGTCAAAGTAGTAGCTCGATGTGAGGCAATTTTGCATTTCCCAGAGAGAATGCCTGCTTCCTATGCCTGTGGTCCATGTCCTGGTTGTTCACCACTCTAAGACAGTTTTTATTGGACAAATCTGATACAGGCAGCAGAAGAGCCATTTCATATCATTTTGACTGACACATTTTAGAGTGGTCAGAGCTGAGTAAACAGAAAACAGAAACTATTGAATCAAAGAGTGGACTAAAAACTACTGATGGGGGAGTGAAGCTTTCACAAACCCTGTAATGGGAGAAGACTAAATGCGCGTCGGTTGCTGACCCTCGTGTTGCTTTCCATAGCAAAGCACACGGATTGCTTCAGATAAAACCCTTTGCCCCACTTGTGTAGCTCGCTCACCCTCTGCCGCCCTCCTTTCCCGGACTGTGCTGTGGAGCTCTCTGCATTGGCTGAAAAGAGCTGATCCCTGCCTGCGGGTAGCCTGGGAGTTTAAAAACAGCATGCAGGCCCCCGCCAGCTAGGGTCTCGCCAGGGTCTATTTGCATTCTGCACTCAGACAGACAAACCCAAACAGGCTGAAATGAACCAACTCACCCAAGAGCACTGCCCCCCCCACCCAGCCATCCCTTATACATGCTGTAATATATTGCCGGATGGCAACCAGGAGTGCTCTCCAAAGACGCATGTCTGAGAAATATTCCACATTGATGTACCATGGCAAAAGGCCATTTTATTTTCTCTGCTCGAATCCAACATCCCCATTCACCAATACAGCTGTGACACCTTTTATTTCAACTGTAAGCAGGCACGCATATTTTCTCCAGCTCCTACATTATGCTTCCGAAGCATAGACGTAGACATGAAAAAAAAATGTAATTGGAAAACTGTAAGGCTTGGCACTAAACAAAACAGTTGCAGAAGAAAAGAGGAGCAGAATGAATGGGGTAGGTGAGACCTTGTGGCAAAGAAGAACAAAGCTTGTGGCTGGAGGTCTTGATTAAGCTCTGTAAGGGGTCCACATGCAGTGCTGATTGAATTGTTTGAGCAGAAAGCTGTGAGAAAAAGTTTCAAATAGGTCCTGCTGTTTAACAAGCTCCAGTCCTCAAATCTCTGACCTGGCTCGCCGATGCACGCCGATGCAAAAATAAAACCCAGATAAAGTCACAGACATCCGTTTCCTTAGATACTGAAACTTTTCAAACAAATTGGGGCTTGATTTTCATGGCCATGAGGACAATGGCAAATGCAGCGTACTGCTTTGTAAATGTAATGTCTGCGGGTGGGGCTCTGGCTTTCATGGTGCGAGAGGAAAGCGCAAGACCAGGCACAGCGTAAAAAAGCCTTTTGATGCCGTTTAAACCTGAAAAGGAAGTGTGATGAGAGTGTTCTAATCCGCTGGTCAATCAGAATGCACAGCCTCATTCCCTATAAATACTGTTCCGAGCTCATTTTAGAGAGAACCCATTGTGCTTCCTTTCTCCTCACCCACGGTGCAACGCTCATCTAACCAGCTGGAACTTTCAGAACAGTCAGCGTGATGTTTTTTTTTTTTAAATTCATGATGTACAGACTCGCAGAAAAGAGCATGGTAAATTGTGAAGATAAATGAAGATAACCTCCGATATGGTCAGTTTTGCATTCGCTGTGATTTGATTGGTGTGATATTTGAGGAGAACATCCTGCTTCATTTGAAATGCTTGAATCTGTATTTTTTCAAATCCATCCCTCCCAACATTCCAAACCCACTATAAATAATAACGCTGCTTTATTATGATTTGCCATTTTATTGTTATATATTGCATTTCAGAATTATTTGACTTCGATGTTTCACCACTAGCATTACACACCACTTAAAAGTTATACGGACCACAGTCCAGCAGATTTACCATCTCTTTTTACGCGACCAGTGACGCCAGAACATGAAGGTGTGGGTAAATTGGTTCAGTTAGTCCCATTAGTTATAGGCATCAATTAGTTAAATCAAGCGCCTAAAGCGCTCCGATAGAAGGGACAGCTCTGAGCCCGTGGTTCCGCAGGAATAATTTCGGAAAGCCTTGTGTAAACCAATCCCTCCGACACTCGGCTCCAGGCTTGCCCTACTTAGATTACCCACGGCTGACATCCAGGTGCCTTGTGCTGCCTGTGATGTTTTCTCTCTGTCTCCTCGCCTGCACCCTGTAAGCCGGCAGCGGTCAGTGGATGTGATGTTTCATTACGGCTCTCGGATTTGGTTGCCCGCCCCCGCGAGACGTTCCACCGCGCCGCTCGGATCAGGAACGCTAATAACTTTGTCCCTCCCTCCCTGGCAGTGGGTAAACGCCACGGCTAAATAACTGTCTGAAAACAAATGAACAGCCAAAGAGATAATGTTCTGCTCAAATAATAACTCGGTTTTCCGATTAAAGCTATTCCTCCTATACTCTGTGTAATGTGCTGTGGAAGATTCTGATACGAGGTGCGTTGGTGCTGTGTTTGTACCTCAGCCTCATTATCAGCTGTCCAATGACGTGACGTTAAATTGGCTTTGATATGAGATGATTCATGTAGAAGATGTGTCAGAATGTCATTTCCTTTTCTTATATGTCTTTAAGGAGCACACTGTAATGTGATTATTCGGGTTACTGTAAACGATCACATCAAGGAAGCTGTCTCGCAAGACAGCGCTGTCCTCCGCAGAATGTTTTGCGTTTGATTACGCCTAACGCGTGTCATGCTTATCAATCGGAACATCTGCATCTGTAACTGTCCCCCCCAGGTAAATTCATTTAGATGTCTGCTCTCAAACAGAAACAGCTGTGTCAATGCAAATAAAAGACGCGATTTAAGATCTTAATTTCGTGAGATGTGTATTGTTTGTGTGTACTGCGAGTGTGTGTGTATTCCTTTCCATTCGACACAAAAAAATGACAAAAATTTGATGCAACTATTGACATCATTATGTGAATTGTTGCACGATTCATTGTTATTACTGTGATTATTAATATTTAAATAGACATTTTAAAGTCAATATAGTCCTTGGAATGTAATTTCCTGTGTAAACAAATATACACTTGTCATTACCAATTCTACTGTATTCTCAAAGTTTTGCCATCCTAGTAGTCATCCTTCTCCTATGATTGAATGAATGCATCTTTACTATAGCAATTCATTCATTCATGAATCACTCCATCACTTAGTTATTCGAAATTATGAGAAAATGAAACATTTCATCTGATGTCTCATCTGATTACCCACTAATCTCTTACCCACTAAGATATACATACAGACAAATACAGTATAAAAGTATAGTACAGTAAATACCTACATACAGGTTATGCAAACAGGTATGTTTAGGCATCTGTTTTTGTTTATATGTTGATGACCCAACTGGATTGCACTGTTCATGTCTTCCACTGGTCCACCACTGCTGAGCTCTGGCGGAAACAATGGCAAGATTTCAAACTGTATGTGTGTGAACAGGCCCATCCCAACACAGGTCATCAATTCTTCCAAGCACAACTCTCGCACAAATGACTAAACTTAAACAGCTCTCTGCTTTGTTATAAGAAAAGGAAATACATAACTCTGCTTTACACTGAGTTAATGCAGACTAGTCTGTCAGAGACCAAACCATGCAAGCAGAAGGTAAGAATACATTACTTTGGTGTTATGACAAATGCGCGGTGTACAGCAAATTTAACTCCAGCTTTTTATTTTCCCAGATTGCTTAGTGAGGGTACGTGATTCTCCCATCTTTCTTTATCTTTAAATGTCTCTCCGTCGCCTCCGTTGAGTGTGAGCTGTGTTTAATACGCAGCCGATATCAACGGAAGGCGGATTGACATGGTGGATTCAACGTGGGAGTCTTTTGTTAAACGTATAATGCGCATCTCGCTGGAGATGAGTTTTCCGTGGTTCAAGTCAGTCATTCATTACTTTGATCCTCCAGAAAATGCTCCAGCACCCACCCCCCTCCTTTCCCATTCAAGGCTAGGGTTATTTAAATGGATATGAAGCCTTTTCACCTGCAGCAAGCAATTTTGTTTTGCCATCTGTAGATTGATTAGAAAATAATGAACACTGATGTATATAAAACAAAGAATACGGACAGTAGGATGGTTTCTTGGAAAAAAGCTATTCGCAAGTTTAGATTAAGATGGCAGTGGAAAGAAACACAAAGCAAACAGATGCAAACTGGTGGTGATTGTATCTGCTGTACATGTCTGCCTGCAAGACGAGAGTGTATATCAAGTGATTATATTTCCCATAAGGAATCCATCTCTTTTTTGCACTTATTTCCTTAAGGAAGCATGATCCCTGGCAAATGGTATTCAGTACTGGGTTTTAGGGTTTGCCAATGTTTTGACAAATGAACATGATGAAATGCATCAGAATTACTAATAGTTCTGGGTAATGACTAGGTTGGACTTTGAGATTATATTCCTTATTTTTTTATCCTTTATGCTTTTCTGTTATGCTCATTAGAGTCCTGCACAGGCATACACTGATGTTGATGCTGATCTATACTGGAAAGAAATCTCTCGATACAAGGACTCAAAGTAATTAAAAATGAGATTGCGCCTACTTAAAACAGTCTATTTGTTATACTGATTTTTTAGATCTCACAAACTCAAATGAAACTTGATAAAATGCAACTTCTACATGTCAGGGATACTGAGACTCTGGATGGAAGGTTGTCTGGATGGAGAATCCACTTTTGCCGATTGTGAAATTATATATTGAAAGAGTCAGACATGCAGACGTGCTCTTGGCACATATAAGTTCATTTTTCTTGAGATACTGTGTCTCAAGAATTACCCATGGCCCTAGCGCAGCTAACATCAAGCAATATCAAGAATTAATAACTTTGTAAGTGAAATAATTACTAATTATAAATAAAAGGAAGCAAGAATCACTGATTTATTGTGGTTTTACTGAGGACATGCTGAATTTACAGAAATAATTATGCAACTCAAAGAAAAACATTGATGCTGTAACTATGAAAATAAAATAAAACCAATGTACAGTGTGAATAGAAGACAATTAGAAAGGGAAACTATACTAAAGTCCTTTATAGATGTAAAAAGATGTGTGGTTGATGTAAAAGGTGTACGGATTAGGTGTTTTTTTTCTATTAATTCTCTTTTTTTCTGTGGAAAGACATCCTATTGAAGCATTGCCTGGAGTTAGTAATTTAACAAATAGAATGTGACTCATTGAATAGAATCTGATCCAGATTAGGATTCTTTAATTCTTGCCATATGATTAAATGAAAATGATGAACCCACAGTTCATTTGTAATCATTGGTACATTATTCCATTATGTATCAATTTATCTATAGTAACTTCCAAACATGGCACACCAAGTGTTTAATCTAATAAACTAGCAGCTAACTTACTAATTGTATGATAATAAGGAAGTAAACAAGGCGACTGGCAAAGGCCACTGGGGCACAAGCAGCCACAAGAGACAACCTGGTGCTAGGGGCGACAGTGGCTCAGGAGGTAGAGCAGTCGACTGGGGATTGGAAGGTCCCTGGTTTGAATCTGGCTCATCCTGGCAGAGTGTTGAAGTGTCCTTGAGCAAGACACTGAGCTCCCAGTGGCCAGTTGGTAAGCCTATATAGCAGCCTCTGCCACTGGCAGGTAGATGTGAGGCATATAACTGTAAAGTGCTTTGAGTACTCAAATGAGTAGAAAAGCGCTATATAAATGCAGTCCATTTACCATTTACAACCTACTCCGGCTGTTCTGAAAGGAGCAGCAAAAGCTATATGCTAACGACTTTACTGTCAGGGCTCCGCCCCCTTAAGCCGCAGTGTTTTGTTTTTCCCTGTCCTTGTGTTCCAGCCCCGCCCCGCTCCCCGCCCGGTCCCCGCCCACCTGATTTCCTCATTGCCTGCACCTGCCTGCCTGCTCACCTGCATCCCATCTCCTCGTCACCCCAGCCCTATATCTTCCCTGCGTGTCTCTGTCTTGTTGCTAGTTCGTTTCAGTGTTTTTCACCTGTCTCGTCCCCGCGTTTTGTTTCTCCTGAGCATTTGCTACATTGCCGATCCTGCCTGTTTCCCGACCACGATTTCTGCCTGCCGTTTGGATCTGATCGCTATTACTCACCTGCCTGGCTCCTGACCCGGTTCTCCCTGACTCCCGATTTTGGATTTGCCCCCGGACTGCTTCTCTGTGTTTCGAACCCTGTCTGTCTCTGGATTTACGAACTACCTGTCCCTTTCAATTAAGCGCCTGGAACCGGAACATCCCGTGGTCCGCGCTTGTGTCCCGATCACCGGCGCTAACATTTACTCATACACCTGTCGCCCCTTTTCGGGGTGGACCATTCAGAGCTCAATTCACGACCGTGAATGAGGCAGCTTGTCAGAGGGCCATAGCTGGTAGAAAACCTCTGCCAATCCAGTGTCTGTTACATCCTCGAAAGTCAATCCAAGCTGACTGACATCGTAATACTGTGATCAAAGTAAAAAACAAAAATGAAAGATAGGAGTTTAACGCCACTCAGGGTACATTCACTGCACTGTGAAAAGGAGGAAAAAACAATTATTAACCAGTTAATTGGAGCTGCCAAAGCTGGGCAAATCCCACAGGAATCCAATTATGCTCATCTCAGCTCGTGTGAAGAACAGCGACCTCGCGAAAAGCCACAACCATGTGGTCTGAATGCTCTGTTCCCGACTGAGAGTTATTCACGCGTGAGGAGCATTTCACGGTCTCCCTAAAATCCTGGACACATTTTGGATTCTGTTACACACTGGTTAAATGTTCTGTCTCTGAATTCTGTCACTTTTATTTATCTTTCTTTTCTTCATAATAAGCCTTGGGTCAGGACACCAATTACCCTTACCTCCCACTGGCTTTATGAATTGCAGAAGGCTACAAGCTTGAACAGGCAAATAATGGCAACTGTCACTGTGTTCAGAAGGGACCAGGCCATCTGGACCTGGGCATAGACAAGAATGGATAAACGAGCCTGACCTGATAGGCTCTTGCACTGTGACTGGACCCTCGGTGCTGTATTAGCATGTGCGTATCTAATGGGGACAACTGACAGTGTTGGGGGCTTGGCTAACCACTAATATGCACACATCAAAGTTGGACAGTATCAATGACCAGAGGGTTGGAGTGGCCTGCATCCAGCGGTGGGGGCGAAGGAGGCTCAAGGTTACCTGTCCAGGTAGTCTACCAAGTTTTTTTTCAAGTGAAGTTAAAAGGAAAAGAGGACCATGTGACTCATCTAGCCCACAACTGGTAATCATGGTTCACTGAGGAACACATTTGTATGCCATTCTTAGGATAGCAAATTGAAATGATTTGAAGGTAGGAGGGATTAGAAGGGTAGCATAGTGATTAAGGAGCAGGACTCGTAAACCGAAAGGTTGCTGGTTTGATTCCCCACAGGGGCACTGCTGCTGTACCCTTGGATAAGGCACCATGTTTTTACAATGTCAGGAATACGTCCAAGAGAAGATAGCTAGTATTTCCTTCAGCACAGCAGGCTGTTTGTCATTGAACAGCATCCTGCTGAGCGATGAACCCGCAATGTTTTTAAAAACGACAAAGGAAGCGTGCAGGTTACCGCTGTTGCCTTGAAGCTCAATGCACTTGGTCCGTATCGAACTTGACAGTTACCCCTGCATTTCACAAAGGCAGAGAGAGCAACACACGGACCATCACCCTCCTGTGTTTGGGTCCCAGTGTGAAAACAATGCAGCTAAATCCTAATGCACTAATGAATAAATATACAGATCAATATCTCTGTGGTTCGTTCAATGTGGTTCGTTGTGAAGTGACAACCTTGTTAAAAAAGCAAAAAATATTAAATAAATAATAACATGTCTACTGGCAGAACTCATTTACCAATTTTATAATAAAAATGCTAATAATAAGAAGATAGGCTTTTCAAAATATGAGTACATTTTTTTCTGAAAAAAAAAGAATAGTGCAGACATAGTAATATCAATAAATAGAGTATAGAACGATCGTGTCCATGAAACAATAGCAGTGATTACAATTCGCTGATGATGTACATGTAATGGTGGCTGCTGGGACGCTTGAGAGGTGGAACACATGGAGAGATGGTAAACAATCACAGCCGAACGGTCACGTGTAATGAACCAATCACGGGTGAGCGGTCATGCGCAGGTCGCAATAGCCGCTGCAGAGGCTGGGGTGTGGCGCATACGCCGGGGGGGCAGATTGGCGTTGTCTCCTGAACAGGGGCGATGAGGTGGAAACCTCTGCTGTGCTCGCTCCATGCCAGGCTCCTGTCGGTGGGGCTTGTGTCAGCCACCGCCTGACGAAAAACGACAGGTTTCCCCTGGCGACGGGGCCCTTCGCTCAACACCGGTGAGCCACGTCTGTCCACATCAGGCTTTGCTGGCGTATTGCAGGCACACACGGGGAGAAACGACCAGCTTCTCCCGGTTCGCAGCCCAACGTGTGAGACAAGCTGCGTGGTCTAGCCAAACCCACGCAACTGGGAACTTTAAGCTCGTCTGCATGTCATCTGAAGTGCGATGGTACTCATTCAATGAGTTGCTGTTAATGTCTAATCATTCAGGAAGACTATATAAAAGCCACTTACCGTAATAAATCCACACCAGTCTCTCAGTCAACGTCCAAGGCTGCAATAACTGTCTCCACCCTAATTAGAAGATAACAGAGTTGCATATGGGAAAGCTATGGGTTTTCTGGTCAATTTGAGTCATTATCAGGATAGGAAATTGAAAAACTTTTTTTTTGTTCCAAGTGTCAATCAGCAGTTCAAGTGTGTCCATATAACCCAAAGCACCATAGAACTCTAGTGGACATCGTTACATTATGTTCCTCAGTAACACAGATAAAGCCGTTATCTCCATTCTGTATAAAGGTGTGGTGCCAAAAGAGGGGAAATTATGTCAAATACATAAGTACAACAGCAGTGACCTACAGAAGCGTATTCCACTTCTCTGTTTCTGCTCTCTCAGTGGCCCTTAAATCAACCGTGAGGAGAAAGCAGGGAGCGGCACTCCCAACGACAGCAGAAAAACCAATCGCGTGGCTTTTCCTCTCCTCCAGTCTAAACTGTCATCTTTGATTCAGATAATAACCACCCCCTTGTCTTTGAAATGACAAGAGCTCCTCGTTTGCCACAAGGCACTCAGCGTTTCAAGGTCAGCCTCTCCGGACCAATCAAGGGCACAGAGCGTCTGCCCAAAGAGTCGCAATTGGGGAAAAAAAAAAAATCACGAGGGTGATGCGAATCACTGTGCCGTTGTGACCTTTACAGCTGCACCTCCAAATTGTGCTACACCTGTCAACTCAGTAAAAAAAGACCCTTCTCTTCTGAGAGAATGAAATCATCGATGATAGATTTTCAGTCTACAATTGGAGCAAAGCATTAAGCTGTTGTTCCTCTTCTTTTTCCCTCTCTACAGCGTTAGTGTAAGTGTGATTACTGCCCTTGAACTTTAAGGGTGCCAGAAGGCGTTGATGACAAGTGCTTAGAAGCACTTTTGTATTGTACCCAAAAGGTGCAAAAAAAAGAGATGTCACTTCTGATTCGAATCAAGATTAACCCTGTTGCAGTAAAATTTGCATTTTTTTTAGTTGGTACGAGTAGCTTAACCAAACTGGACCTTTGAAAGATGCAACAAAAAGAGACTAAACTTTGTATCATTTCTTTTACTAAGGCTACTTTTTTGATCCTAAAAATGGTGCCTTCATTGATTTAAATTCTATTTTAATTGCAAATCTCAAAATAAGGATACGTCCTGGAAATTTTAAAAATGGGTCTGGGCAGAGAAGGTGACAGTGACAGAGAGACAATCTTACCGGTGTTTTCACAAGGGCTGCTTCAGAGGAAGCCAAGAGGCATGGGGCTCTGTTGCCAGGAAACATCAGGTGACTCTGAGCTATTTTCATGCGATGACAAGACAGAGTAACCAGCCATCCAAGGAATTAACTCAACGGCGCAAAGTCAGAACGGAATGACGTCTCTTTCACGCGCAAGGTTTAATTCAGACAACTACATCATCAGTTTCATCTCATTGAGTCGCTTATTTATTTGTTCAAAAATACACGGCGGGTACGACAATGATCTCTCCCAACAGAAACGATGTTTAGGTTGTTATAAAAATTACTACTGTGTTAAATTTGTTATAGGCTTACACTGGCAGAGATGTTACACAGATAAGCTCTACTGCTTAGCCTCGGGTATATAATTCAGTATGCAATGACAGGAAAATAAATCTTTAGCCTTTTTTTGCAATCAGATTCATAAATCGAAGGGTGCAGATTAGATTCCACGGTGGCCGTTATACCTGTGAGCTAGGCACTCAACCTGAATTGCTTCGGTTAATATCCAACTCTACAAATTGGAAGTATGTAAAATGTGAGCACTGCGATTCTCATTCTGCCAACTGAATGAATTATAATGATACTGCAGATCAGGGTAGACTCTCCCTGCGAAAGTTCCTTGTTTGTTGTTGTATCACTTTGAAGTAAGAGCACAGCATGGGCCTTTTAATTGCACGGATGTGAAATTGAAACTGTATAAGAAGAAGATATGAAGGAAAAGGATTAATGTGTTACTGACTGCCCTTCTTGTGATTGAGTCTGCTGAAGGCCAGACCACACATTTCAGCTCCACCCATTGCCCCGATGCAGAATATAAGATTTAAAAGTAAAACTTTCAAGTTTAGCAACACAAAATAAAAAAGTAGAACAAAAAATCATGCTGAGGTTGCTCTGGAGAGATCGAGATGAATAAAGGATGTAGTGTCACTGGTATCAAACAAAAGTTGTGCCAATTAGGAAGTTAGTGTATAGCTTCCCTGACATGCCACCTTCTCATGGGCAGGTTTAAAGATGCATGTCCAAGTGACAAGGTGTTGGAGAAACATATAAAATGTGCACATATCACAGAGGTTTTTCACATATTGTTTATGTACTCTTTGGGTTTATTATTTCAAGTAGACATTTATTGAGAATTCTTTTTTTTACAACTTAGACTTTTAAGTCAAAGATTTTAAAAAAGACTTTAAGGCAACTTAGACTTTTTAAAGGCCATGCAGCACAAAAGTGTTAAACCTTCATCATAACTCTTTGGTGTCATTATCAACACATCAGCATGTCCATCTCAACCTGCCACTTCATACTTGATTCATCAGAAAGGGGAGTCAAGTGTCGGTGTGCGGTTTCTGCACACCACAAATGCGTTAATGAGAAGGTCAGGAGCCAGTCACTGTTACATTCACAGGCTGGCAAGCCACAATTGCTTCAGGGCCTAAGGAATAGACAAAAAGACCAAACTCTGTCCCCTTGATGGGTGAACCACAGACAGTTCAGATTTGACACATGCATACAGCAAACATCCATTGAGCCCAAACAGAACTCTCTGAATTAAAAAAAGAGGGGTGTGATGGTAGCATCAGATTTGTCGCTCCTACAACTGCAGGCATCAGGGCAGTTATAAAACAGTTATGACAGTGTCAGCATGTGGTGTCTAATGCATTACTTTAATGTAGTCATTTGTCAATTTTTCAGATGATATATTATTTGTGTGAATATATTACATATTATGATGTATTACATACATTTATAATGTATTTCAAACCATATGTTTTTTTTTTTTTTTTTTTTAAATGGAAGTGCACGCAGAGGACAAAACTACTTACATGACAGTTTTAATGAAGCATTTGTAAAGCATATGTGACAAAGGCACCTTGATTAAGTGCGGCAATCGGATGCAGATGAAAGCCGGTCGCTGACCGATTTCAGATTTCTTGTTCTTTTAATGAAACTGTGATGTGGAAATGGAGATGTCGCCCGACATCTGTTTGACCTTGCACTGTAATGCGATAAGATGATCGTTTCGAAACAGCATCCATCTGGTCAGTATTAACAGGAGCACCGGTGTGGTCCGCAGCCATTGAACCACACCACACTACTGCTCTTAATTTGCTGCCATTTGCTTATTGTTAACGTTGTGTGTGAAGAACGACTACCAAGCCAATAGCTTGATATTTGCACATGAGAATAATTCAACAGACAGACACACCATACAGCTTGTTCAAGCCAATGAAATTTGTCTCAGGATGCCTGTGAAAAGCGGTCCAGGAAGAAAACATGCACACCCAATACTTCGTTAGAACAATTAATTCTAAGCAAAGCCAGATGCCATTTATATAACTTTTCACAGTACACTGGCACACCTTTTTTTCAGTAAGTTCATACTCTTGTCTTTAAGAACAGGTGAATTATTTCAAACAGAAATAATTGTCTCTGTCTGGGAGTCTGCAAGAAGGTGTCCCCTTTGCAGCAAACACGTTCTTCTGTTCTGCACACAAGAAGGATTTTGTTTGCAAATTCAAAGCACAATGTGCATCTTTGTATTTAATTACCATTTATCAACATTCCAGACCAAAATTACAAACAATATTCAATTAGACTCAGGGCCTCTGCTCCATCTGATCACAATGTGCAATGTCCTTAACTTTGAGTAAAGAATTTAATCAAGTAGTTAGTTGGTCACTGAACAATTGAAAAAAAAAAACGTCAAAAAAAGGTCATTAACAGAATGAAAAAAAAAAGAAGTTTTAACTTTTTAATCAAGGTTGAGGACTGAAAGCATTGTGAGGAGATTGAGGCCAAAGTCACGGATGAGTGGCGTTCCTCTTAGATTAGGCTGTCTATTCAGCACTGGTGGACAAACTGTGAGATGCATGTGCGGGAAATCGTGCATTGTGTGGGTCTGGGTCTGGGCCTGGGTCTGGGCCTGGCAGCGGGTGGGGGGGGGGGGGGGGGGGGGGGGCAGGGGGCGCATTGAAGGGAATACAGAAATAATGAAGGTTTTTCTGGAGGTCTGTGAGAAGTCCGCTGAGGATCTGACAGAAATCTCCCAGAAGGTCTGCTTCCTTGCTGTGTCTCACAGGAGGGCAAGACATGACAGGATAGCTGTAGGTAAAGGAATGGAGGGAGGAATGGGCAACTTTGACAGGCAAAATTGTGCCCGGGAGGCTAGCTTCTTCTGCCCAGTTGTTCTGCAGCCAGGGACCACCCAAGTCTAACTAATGCAGAAATTGGAGAAAGTGGCGTTTTCCCACCACTAATTGGTGGGAATGGGTTAGGGGATATCAGGTGAACCTGTGCCCCCCTTTACAGATCAGGTAGGTGAGCTGTAGTTCACAAAGATGCCACTGCACTCCATCCATTAACCACCACTAACACTAAATCAAACCAGACAACAGCAATTTCAATTCATCCTTTCACAGAACACTGAAATAAATGCAATCACATATTGTTCTAATGGTTTATTGATATTTTTTTCTCTTTAGCTTTTGGAGCATTTATTAGTTTTTGGTGATTTTATTCTCAAGTGATTTTAGTATCTCTGCCAGTGCTCAAAATAAAACCAGAGGTACAGAACATTGCCTGCGTGTAGTACCTTTGCATAGGGGCTGCTTCTGTTATAACAAGCTGGTCGTTGGTGTTACTGAGCTTGTAAATGTCATGTAATACCAGTCCATCACACCTTACTTAGTGGCAGAAGCAAAAGGTGGCCTCTCCAGTTAGGCGATTAGTGCATGCCCTCTTCACCTGTTGTTGAATCTCCAGTTGTTAATTGTGAATAGTTGTTAAACGTGTCCAGTTGTTAATTGTGAAATGTAAATAGTTCTACTTTCCTTGTAAAAATGTATTAGAATGAGCTGACAATGCACTGTTAGTTATTAGGGCTGTACCCGACTCAGAATTTTGTCAGTCGACTGACGGGTCTCCGACAGGTGATTCAACTCGTCGACTTTCTGGGGGCAGCCCTATTATTTATAAACCTTGCAGTGTGTTGGGGGTGAAGAAAGACATACCCGATACAACAAAATATGATGGAGACCATTCGGAAAGCAGACAGGTGAAGCTATACAACATTCATTCTAAAGGATCCTCATAGAACCCAAATGCACATCATTTAAATCATTAAGTAATAATGCATGTATCAAAAACATGTCAAGTGGTAAGTTCCTCCATAATGCTGAGGCCCCAGGACAGTCTTATAAATAACACACATTGAATATCAGGTCGAAATCAGAACAGAAAATTGCTTTTGTGAAGGCTTAAAATTCTCATACAGGTATGTGTGAATAAAAAAAGGCACAACTTGCAAGAAGTAAAACATACTGACATTCTTTACTACATTATAATGATTAATTAATATGTTGATTTATTCAGCTGCTCTGCTCGGTGTAATTTGAAGCTGCCCAGTTGTCCCTTCCTATGGAGTAAATGCATGAGTGTTTAATAATCAGAATTCAGAGTTCATTCTGAGACATAAATCATGTAGAGATGACACTTGAGATGCCATGCTCGTCAGACCTTATTACCCCGATTAAGCAGGAATGTATAGGGTAGCCTCACATCAAACAGTAAATTAAGGGAGTGGAATGTGAGAGAGGGAGCCAATTAACATTAATGTCAGCTGTGTGGTTTCACGGTGAAGTACCTTAAAATGAATGTCAGGGGGTTTTTAACATAGCGTTAGCATTTACCGGCTGAAGGTTGGAGGGTGTTTGAGTGACTTGTTGGTGTTTTTTTTTTTTTTTTTTTCCCCCAATTCATCCCACGCAAACACCTGTTACTCCAATCAGTGGTGTCCATTGGAGCCACAGGTCTGCGGTCCTCTTTCCTCCTCAGGTGTTAATCACTGAAATTGAGCCCTTGATTGAATGGGGGCTTTAATTACCTGTTCCAGGCATCAGTGCACTGCAGGTTGAGAGGCATCTCTAAAACCCTTCAGGGCCGTGGATCTCCAGATGCAGGACTGGGTGCCGTGGCTTTGAACGAAGAAAAAAATCCCCTCTTATCATGCAGTTTTGTGGGGAGAACTGGTTGCTGGGAAACCTGGCTTTGGCAAATTTGGAGCGAGGCCAAAAAAACAGAACTTATCCACTCTGCAAATGAATTCCACTGGGTTGTAAGATTCCACTGGTGGTGGTAACTGCATGTACTTGTCCTCTCTGTACAGTGTTGTTGTGACAGATGAATGTATTAGAGATGAGCTGGTGAAATTGGGAGTTTCTTAAAGCCTTCTATTAGGTTCTGTGCAGTCCTGGCCTCATAACCCCTGATACAGTTCAAAGTGAACCTGTATTTGTTATGTGTATGCATACTACTTAGTACTTCAGTTTGATCACTATGAAATAAGCATGTCCTACACAATAAGATATACTATAGCCTTGGTGGTGTATATAACAGTTTCTGTTTAAGATTTATACTGCAGCTCGACATATTAGTAGTTAGGTTTACACTTCCATTTGAGTGTTCCCAACAGTGGCCTGCCAATAAAATATATTACGCCATATGCCATAAAATAACATATAGAAAATCTACTGGCCTGCCAGCAGACAGCTAACTCACTCCCATTCTTTAAATCTGCCTGGTTATCGCACTGCCAATTTCCTCCAGGCTGCTTTAATGAGGGGTTTTAGCTATGGTAAATAGAAACAAAAATAGCAATTCTACTGCCGGAGCTATTACTTGCTCTATGGAGGAGAAAAAAAAAGAAAGAAAAAGAAAAAAGAAAACACCAGGAGTGATGACCGTGACTGCTGCTTAACAGACAAAAACAGCAGGTCTGTGTGCAGTTACAACACCAAATCATTGTGGTGGAAGAGAAAACAGGTCACAACGCTATCCAGGTTTGCCACACACAATAACATGAGAACCATTGCAGCAGATCACTGATAGCACTAATGGCAACTACAGAACAAGCATCTTCTTATTCTGCCTTGTTAGTTTTTGTTTTTTGTTTTTTTTTTGAAAATGGTGCCAGCATCGTGTTCCTATGCATTCTTTATGTTCAACTGAGCCGCTGTCATTCCACATTCCACTGGAGAGCTCCGATGTCCATTTAGGACAACATATTGCACAAAATGGTTTCATGCAAATCAAATATAACTTGCAATCTAGGGTTTTGTGCACCACCCGCTTTCATCATCTCCTATTCTCCCAGAGTGCCTCTCAACCACTGTGCTCAGAAGAGCCAGAGGACAATTACAAAATGAAAACTGACACACCAGGTCACCACACGAACTCACATTCTCAGAAGGGGCTGTGAATTCCAGACTTTAGGGAATCTGGTATTTGAGTAAACTAATAAGCAACAAATAAAATTATACTCATCAGTATTATAATTAAAAATCACTCTAGTGTGTCTGATTTATTTCTCTCCTTTTCCTCTTTTTTGGTTCTTGGCTCTTTTTCTATATTCTGGTAATGCAGCAGTCTGTATTCCTCAGAGAGATGTGTCTGGCCTTTTGCTATAAATTGTCTTTTTCAGAGTGCTGCCACAGTTGCATCTGATATACTAATAATGTAGAGACACCTTCTTTGGACAGAATGGGGTAAATCTACTGTGTGCAGGGGTGTCTGGTTAAAGATCTGATGAAAGAGCAACCCAAAAGAGGCGTAACTCCTCCCTTTAAATAATATTTGGTTTACAGTTTTTCTCAGTATAAGCACATTTTAGATAAGAATAGTATCTGCTGTTAGGATATGTCGTAAAAAAATGATAGCTTTCCACATGCACTGACTACAGAATTCCTGCTTGAAAAGCCAGGCAGAAACCCTGAATGACGTACCCTTTATGTAACAGCTGGTGCCGGATATGGAAATGGGTGTGAGTTTTATATTTACTTCTTTGTTTTTGTAAAAAGCTCGCAGATCAGAGGGCTTCTCCTGTCTGGGAAATGTGCAGAGTCCGGAGACATTTTCCAGCTGAATGATGGCAGGAGCGGCACCTCGTAGGATCAAACGAGGTGCACATCGAAGAAGCTGGCAGGAACCTCCCACATCTGCCTTAAAAGCTTTTCGAGGTAGATTTCACCTGGACAGAATGATTATTTCTGGTATGCTGTGCAGATCGAGTTCATGCGAGGTATCTGTGTGTGTATGTGTACGCCTGCCTGCAGACAGATCGCTTAATATTGTAATATTTTAGTTGTTAGATGACCATTTTTTTTTGCTGAGCTGATTTTAGGCCTGTTTATTATTATTTTTTTTTTTTTACAGCAAAACCTTATTTGAGAACAGCGCTGTTTATTTAGCATTTTTTTGAATTGTAGTTTTTATTTAATTTAATTTTAGCTGGCTTGGCAAATGGATATCCTTGTCCATGTGTCCTCATGCAGCTGGGTATACACTGAAACAATTCAGGTCCAGTTGCTTTTTCAAGAACTTTAATGAAAGCTTCTGGTAACAAGCCCTAGTACTGATCCAAAGTCTGACAGCTTTAACGTCCGCATTCCTACCACCACGACAGTGCACCTATAGCGCAAAACGATTTATCCTAGAGAGGGTCTCTTATCCTAAAGGTATACAACACCAGGTGAGAATATTGATGGCAGCATCCAGTTGTTTCTGTCCGCTGTGTTCTTGTTGTCATTACTAATGCAGCTCGTTGTCCGATTTTCCAATGAATGTTAAACAAATCCGGAGCGAATGAAAGCGATGGATTTTCATTAGTCCTGCAGCGTGGAGCCAGGATGTGCCGCATAAGTTATCTCTGATGGGGGGGGGGGGGGGGGGGTTTGCTCATTTTAGCTTCCTGGCTGCGGGCAGTTTTCGACGCTTCTGAGAAACGCTTTGCATCACTGAAGTCATAAGGGGCACTTAACTGAGGTCCATGAAGGTTAATGACTACCCTGGCTTTTCTCTCTTTCTTCCTTTTTTTTTTTACTTCCTGAAAGTTTTGTTTCTTCCCAACAGAAGCTTTTCCTTCACTGCGAACCTCAGTTTTAATTGTCTTGTAAAAGAAACATTTCACTCTGTCAGAGCCCACAAAATCCCTTTCCTGCAGGAATAACCTTCAGTGTCCTACTAGATGAGGTATGAAACCCTGCCGCAGTAATCTGTGGCATGAATGCTGTGTTCCTTTTATATACAAGTGGAAAACAAGTCATGTTGCTTTTGATCCAAAAAAATGCCAAGCTCTCCCTCTGAGGATTTTGAGTTTCCCATACCTCACTTGGACTTTCATTTCTACTTTGATGAGCTAAAATATACTTCTTCAACATCCTTCTGATGTTTTTTCCCCTATAAGGAGCGCTTGCTTAGGGCACCGTTAACATCCCACGCTGTATAGTACTTCATTAAAATAAATATGTAAATGCCAGCAGGGCACGGTATATTTCATTTCAAATTAATAACATACTGCTATACTACATTCTTCACTTAACTTCTTTCATGTAACTCACCACAGCTGTCACGGCTCATATCTTCAGCATTCTAAATACTGCAAAGTATACACTCAAAGTCTCCTCTGACAGCAGTCCATAGTCTCTTGGGGATATTGTGTCATATATATTTACCAGCTGGCTCCAGTTGTATGCCATGAGTGGTCAGACATATTGATGCAAGACTTGCATGCTTGATTGAGTTTCACAGAGCATAGAAATCCATTTATTAAAAGATGAAGAGGTTTTTCATTCTCTTAGGACTGGAATTTCTATTTTTTTTTAAGAACAGACAGGCATTAAAATTGACAGCATATTGCTTTGCTTGCTATTGCAAGTGTAACAGACCATACATGTTAATTGATTTTTTCCAATGGAATTTTTCAGAAACGCATGAGCCTTAGGATCAACTCAAACAGCTATCTCTCATGTTGGAGATCACTGTGCTGAAGATAGGAAGTCTTATCTGTCTGAGAGTCTTGTCACTCCTTAATACAAATTATGTAACATAATACAGTTACAATACATTTAATATTCTGCAGCATAAAGCCAACCCATGTAGGGCAGGCCTCCTTCAAGACCTTGGAAAGTTCACATGAATTCAAATTATTTCCCATGAATGCCTCACGCAGCTGTAATGATCCCTGTCAGCTCGTATTTGCTGTACGGCTCAACGATTCGGCCTACACTGTGTTAGGCCGACATCCTCAACTTTGGACACCAGCAGCGAATTTCACAAACGCAGGCTGCATAAATTTCACAACCCCCCCCCCCCCCCCCCCTCCCCAACGCTGTCACAATTCCGTATCTTAGCATCGGAACGATGGCGGACGCAGGGTGTCGGTGGGATGTTTCACCGAGCGAAAGGGAATCACATTTAACTCCCATTCATTACAGAACAAGTCGCCGCAATGAGGCGAGACTCTCTTTTGGAGGAAATGAATAGCTCCTAATTGAGAATACCTTTAGGCGAGCTATTTCTGACGTCCCCTTTATTGACAGGGCTCATCAAATTGGGGCCCGCAACGTTCTTCTTCTTTTCAATTAAATGAAATGGCACATGAATGAATTCTCTTAAATATAGATTAATCTGATTAGTCATAACCTCCCTGTCTGTGGGGGTTTGCATCAATTCTTCACGGAACATAGCAGAATATAGATATATTTTTGCACTGCCATCTAGAGGAATAAAGGGAAGAGACTAGATTATAGGGAAGAGAGCTTCTTTTCAGGAAATGTGGGAAATTGTAAAGGCTGTATTAAATATGACTTGTGCAGGGGGGGTGTGGATGTATTGTGAAATTCTGATGGTGCGATACATACACTCATGTACACAGCATTAGCAGTAAAAGTCACACTTGCATAGGAAAATGATCAAAGAAATAAAAGTTTCCCTCATCCTTCCAATCCTATTTAAGCCCTATCTAAACTCTAACTTACATTAGTATACACCTAAAGTAATCTTGGTCCAATCAAGCAAAGATTCTGCAGATGAAGTAATTATACATCTTATAATTGAGCCGCAAGTATGAAATCAGACCTGCTCATTAATACAGCCCTCCCAGCAGACCAGAGCACACACATCCCTCTCACACACCATCCTCCCCGCAGGTCTCAGGTCCAGATCACACACACACACACACACACACACACAGACACCCCCGTACCAACGCACACACCCCTCTCTCCTGGTCCAGTGCAGGCTGGCCTGCAGCTCTCAGATCCAGATTAGAACTCACACACACGCGCACTCATGCGCACATCAGCAACCCCCATACTAACACGCACACACACACCCTGCCCCGGTCCAGTCACACAGCCTGGCCAGTCATACAACTGCACATACACACACCCCCACAATAGATGGAATCAATCATACGGTGTCAAACCTAAATCAATAGAAATGGAAAAAGGACTTAGATAAAAAGGGAAGATTCTGATTACATGGATATATTCTGTGTTGTGAGCATTTTGCTACATGGAGCAGATCATTACCAGTATGTCACCCCTGTCTGCAAATACCAACACTCACCATCCCAGTGCTGATGAGTCCTCTGACATCACATCGCAACCGGCCTGTGTGTATCTCACAGCAGCATGAGGCTGGCTCCCATCATGCCCTGCGATCCTTCGGGGCGAGCTCCAGGGACGCCGCCGCATGCTCTCCCCATGTACTGGACTCTCATTTGTCTGCTCCAGGTTGGAGCTGGCCTCGCTGCACAGATCAGCAGGGCCATCGCATATGGTCCGCTCGGAGAGAATGGCCCGTCCGGGACCCGCCCCCTGGCGGGAGCACAGGAGGCGGTGCTCATGGCCGCCTGTCAACAACCCGGTCTCTCTCATCAGCTCTTACCTTACACACAAACACGCACACAGAGGTGCACACCCATGCATACACACAATGGCGTGCAAACACAGGCATTTGCATACATGTGTACATTGCTCTGTAAGTTCACCATATAGCATTCAGAACCCTGGTCCTGTCTCATAATCCTATTTTTCCTACAGAATATGCTATGAAAGTCAGACAGCAGCACAACAAAGTTACAAACCTAAGAGTTAAGAGTTACTGATAAGCGGCTACATCAAATTATCCTTGTGTGCAGTAGTTGAGTTTAAATGAGTTGTTTGCGCTGCATTTGGGATGAAAGATTCCAGGGATCATAATATTGCAAAAGTAAATCTTTTGGATTTTTCTTTTGTTCCTTCTTTGTTTGACTGACATAGGCTTGACAAAGGTAAATAATAGCCATATATGACAGGATAATAACTGAACCTGAAACTGTCAGTCTTTTCTTTATAACAGCCTTAATATTTGATTAATATAGAGAAAAGCAAGTGGCTAATGTTCAGCTAAGGCATTTTCTTAGATTGATCAGAGTTGTAATGTGCCACTAGCTTTCCGCCAGCTCACTGAAGGTTTTAACATATCGGTGGTTTATTGTTCCGCCTGTGTCATGCATTTGTTGTGCCAGTGTTTGATATTCATTTGTCAACTCCTGAAGTTTACTGTAGGGCTTATAGATTCTGACATCATTCTGGCAACAAGCCTAGAAGGATGTCATTGTAAGCCCTGAACATGTAGTTTGCATTGTCCGACACAAATGTAGCCACGTTTTTAAAAAAGACTTCAAATGCATTTAAAGATTTCATGATGCCATCTGCCACCCAGGAGCAATTTGCATTGTTTAGATAGACTGTATCAGCCAGAAACTCTGACATCAGCTGTAATTAACTATCCTTGCAAAACAAAATATGTAAAACATAATGATCTTTCACATCTGTTGACTTGTCAGTAGCTACAGATACTCTGTCAGATGTTTTTATCAGTTCTTTGATTTTAATATCATGCAGGTCAGCACTCTGTAGCAGATGTGCCTTGCAGAGCAGCCTGGCTGATGGTGTTGCCATTTATTATGCGCTTATTTAAAAATGCAGGTCATTTCTTGCATCTTCTTTTTGAAGGAGAGTGTTTCTTACAGATGAGTGCATCTGTCAAAACATGAGTGACATCCTTCTTTTTTTCCCCTGCATTTTAGAGGAATCTGTCTCACCCGTGTCAATGTCACACTTTGGTTTATAGTGTTTTTGTGTGATTATAAATGCCAGTCTATTGTTATATTTTGTGTGTGGTTTAATTATATGTTGCAAGTTGCAAAATGGACTACATCTGTTGGTATGCAGTGTACCAGGTGGATAGTGTTGCACTCACCCACTCACATAAACACTTCTTGGCATTATTCGTGTGTCAATGTTTCATTCCTCCTCGCTTACTCGTAACTGTGACAATTTTTTTGTTTTGCGCCACTGAACTCCTAATTGTTGCAATTATACAAAAGATAACTGTATAATTATTCTAGTGCCTGTGCTGTTTGCTGGGATTGGAGGGCCCTAGAGGGATGCCTGGAGGATAACTGTTGTAATATGGGTTGAAAGCACCGCAGGTCACATGGTTGTGCAAAACTCTGGGTCCTAGATGTGATGGCATATCTCATATGCTGTGTTCTATCCAGACATCAGGAATGTGAACTGGCACGATGAGAGGTAGTCATGGCAACCCAGTTCGGTCTGGTGTAGTCTTTACTTAAGAACACAGGGTCAATATTTGTCATAGGTATTAATCTGAATGATCGTCATATTCTGCAAACTGGTCCCTGGAGTCTATCCAAGAGAATTTGAATCACCCCAGTTAATGTGTGTAGAGCCTGGAAATGCTCTCTGACAAACTGAGATTAGTCAATACACCTTTAAAATGATAAGAGGTGTATGCTCTGTTTCTGTATGTGTGTGTATCTGTGTGTGTAGGTGTCTGTATATGAGAGAGCCTTCTTGATTTTCAGGGGATGTTTGCTCTTTAGATGCATACCGGTACTTCTCAATCTCTCCGATCTAATGTATATTTTGGGAATGGTAATTTGTCAGGATTTCTATTGATTTCTTTACATTTCCATATTTTCAATTTTCACTTCAACCAGTCAAACAAAAAAAGAAAAAAGAAAAAGAAAAAAAATACAAACAACTTCCAAAGCGCAAGACCCCGGCTCGTACACACCGCATGACCCATCACACATTGCAATATATCACCTCCGAGTCAGATGCAGGAAGGTGAAAGGGCTTATTATGGGCTAAGTGTGCACCACAGTGATAGCAGGGGGAATGAGTCAACCCATCGGGGTGATACAGAGTCAACTCTATCCCTGGGAAAGGAGTGGTGGGAGGCCCTCAGAAGCAGCAAGACCTCTGGATAAACTGCGGGATTAATCCCTGTTGTTTTTATCTGTGCTACGGGGCTGACTGTGCTCCCCTTCAGGCTCTGCTAATCACTGCCCATTTGCCGAATGTCGTCGCGGGACGATTTCTGGCACCCCGCTAGTTCAAGGCGAGCAGTGTTTTGATTGCAAATCGCGCGCGCTAAAAACAACATTTGTTGTGGTCGCCGTGTCGAGAGATAAGCGCATTGATGGAGTATCAGAGCAGGGTGTGTGTGTGTGTGTGTGTGTGTGTGTGTGTGTGTGTGTGTGTGTGTGTGTGTGTGTGTGGGTGTGTGGGTTGGGGGCTGGGGGTTGGTGATTGTAGGGTGAACGTTCATCATTTTCAAAGTTGTTCTGAATCAGGACCAGCAGCTGGTGACAAACACAGACGAAGAGCCCCCTCACATTTCTGGGTTAATTCGGAAGATTACCGGTCTCCTACCCTATTGGAGTGGATCTAATGAGAGGAAGTGTGAAAGCAATAGCATTTTGTTTGCCACTTTAATATCCTTTTCAAGGATCTTGGAGTGCTTTGCGGTTAGCGGGTGATGATTTTGCACCAGAACACTCACCACACACAAGCTTTTTTGTTGAGCGAAAATGATTCATTTAGTCAAGAAAACAAAGAGAATGATTAGATGGGCAGATTTACAGACTCAGATTGGGAATTCGTCCAGGACAATAAGTAACACAAGCACACTTTGTGACTAATTAGACTTTTAGACTAATTTGTAAGACTTGTTACTGCAGAAATTTTTCAAAGGAAAAAAAATGCTGCATATACATTAATATTTGATATTAGAATGATGAAAATGTCCAATTTAATGACACATTATTAATGTTTCAAGTGGAATGCAGCTTGCATTTCCATTGAGACGATTCCACTTTAATTTTACATATGCGCAGTGTAACATCAGCGCATATTGTACTCCTAATCTGGCAGACTTTGCCTCCTCCATAATGACACATTTGTAAGCATGTATTAACATTGAACTACACAGCAACAATGTATTTGTTACTGATTTATAATGGACTTAGTAATGCTTTATTACAATGTTCTTGACTGACTGTATTCTAAAGTGTTACCCATTTATTTTCTTATCACATACAATGATACCATTACATACAGGGACACTGATGTCATTCAGTTCTTATTTCAACTGATTTTTGCAACCATACCTGTCAGGTAATGAACGCATACAATGATGTGTGCTCAGGCGCCAGTCTATGTAGCCTAATTGCAGGCTGTGTGTGTACATTTGTGCACTGTACATGCCACGCTTAAGCCTAATTATTTAATTTATGTATAAACATGTGCATAGATAGACTCTACAGCCCTTTTAGTATTGCTCATATGGTGACCTTTCAATGCAGTCTACTGCCCAACCTAATTAGATCACACTGGCTGCATGACCATTACTGTTCAGTGTGTTCAAAAATAAAGTGCTAATACTTCTGAAATACACTGTGGCACAACATGTAGTGTATAAAGTGTAAGGGGCTCATTTGCCAAGCTTTCAGATACTCAAAAGTCCCTTTTCCAGTTCATAATATATTGACAACAGGATTTTAAAAGGTCAAAACCAAGAGGATCCAAAATCGGAGACTAAAAAGGTCATATTCTTTCTCCACGTCTAATTAGGTTGTATTTTAAAATCATATTTTGAAGAACTGAGCTCAACTGTAGACCACAAATAGAAAAGGTTATCATTTAAAGTAGAAGGAATCCATTTATATCAGCATACATCACATGAACAGATGGTTCTGCTTGGGTAGCAAGTATGCGCTCAAAGAATCATTACCTCAGTTGCCATTTCAGATGGAGAGATTATGGCAAATTCACATAGTGCTGCATGAGCCAGTTTAATGAGTGCAGTTCCTCATTCAATCACTTATTTGGAACATAGTGCCCCTATTTGTTTTATAGCAGTTGCTTTCTTCCAGACCACTGATTAACATTTTAATTTAGAACTCTTGTGTTCCAAGATTAGCATGACAACAAGAGCCACTGAACTCACTCAGGCTTGAAAATGGGCCCTTATCTCCGCACCCACTGCAAACTGCCCATTACAGCTTTCAGACCCCAAGCAGCAGAACGATATAGAAAAAATAATACTGGATTGACGACCTGAATAACCAGAAAGGGTGAATTACTGAAGCAAAAGCTGCTAGTTTAATGGGATGAAACCTTATCTCTAATTGGCTGAAACCAAAGAAGCCCCTCCCTTGCAATTTTTTCTTTTTTATTATTTACCCTAAAACAGCAAAATGTAAGCTTCCGTTGCAGAGTAATGGCTTCATATGTCACCCTTACACTGCAAGAAGAAGCCCAGATGGTCATGTAAAAGTTTTATAACAGCGCATATTTTCTGAAATTGTCTTCCATACGGAGGAAGGCTATATCACAGTGACTGGCATATTATAGCAGAATATGGTTTTGTGGCCATAGGTGTTAAAATTTATGAGCACTACATTAGCCCCTCCCCGCAAACTCACACACCAAAATGAGATACTCAGCGGACAATTGAGCGTGTGCCGTGAGGGGTCCAGGAAGCGAGGTTTAAAACGGTCCAGTCTCCTCACATCTGACACTCTGCCAAAGAGGGACTCGGGTGCAGCAGCTCTCCAGAGAATAGAACACACCGTACCATCGTTAAACAGTACCTGCAATTCCAAACAGTGCCCGCGCTGTACTGAACCCGGGTCAGCTGTTTGCTGTGTTCCCATTTCAAGCTGGCGGAGTGCACGGGCAAATGCCCTTACCTGAGTGACAGGTATTTGCTGTGACATATCTGTCACCGGCTGAGTGATGCAATGTACTGACATTACTCCTCCTAATCTGTAGTGAGCCAGAGGCTGCTGGCAGTGTGATCATGCACACTGTATCCAGAGGTTTACAGGAAAAAACAGGCTCTCTTTATAGCAAGGAACTAGTCACATGTATCTCAGAAACATATGCACAACAGTTACATGCCTGCACTTTGGATTTATGAATTTTTCCAAACGCAGTTCCACCTCCCACTAGTTTCACTTTAAATTTGTCAAGAGCACATACCACACATGAAGTCTGTTGTGAGCTTACTGCTCCAATGGAAAAGCAACACAACATGCACTAAACCAAAGAAGTGTTTAAATATGTAGGTACATATCAATTATTGCTATAGCGAAACACTGCATTACAAACTAGTTTATGTTAACGCACAGTATATTGTATTCATATATGCATGCATGCACAAACCTTACTGTCAGGGTTTTTTTTACCCTCATCGCACTTTAGTGCCACATTTTAAGTTTTACATCTCATGTGGACCGAGCTGTTCACTTTGCCAAAATGTGGGAGAACTAAAAAACATAAATGTTTGTAGGGATTTCTGATGTGTTCCGTTAACACTACTATTGTACATTGTAGGTTATGGTTGCGGAGTGAGTGCAGACATTTTTCTTTACAACTGGGAAATGTATATAATTGAATTTCGTTAAAATAGTTTTCTTTATTTAACTGCAAAATGAATGCTATCCTGTCGAAATGCTATCCTGTTTTTCTTCTGTGCGTGGTGGTGCTTCATACTGCACATATGATCTACACAGCAGAAGGGACATTGAGTGGCTTGTGCTCACTGTACCTTTACATTCTACTATACACACATAAAGCTATGTATTTTTAAAGGTGCAGTGTTTGACAAAACAAAATTCTGATATTTCCAGTCAGTGCAGTGCAGTGCAAATGCAAATATGATTATTTATACAGGACTGTACTGTATGTCAAGATAAGGGAACAATTTTCAGCTTTAAAGACTCAACACAGATTGCCTCCAGACAGAAATATTGTATTAGTAATGCACTTGCAGAGATGCCACTGAAAGCTTTCCTGAAAAGCACACGCAATGACATCATGAAATGTTATTACTCACTGCACCAGCGTTGTCCCTTTTAAATCTGAGCATACAACATACACAACACAAAGAAGCTATCCCTAAAGGTAATGGACAGAATCACAATGTGAGCAAGTGACTGAACATCAGCAAAAATAAAATTGGCAACAACAACAGCAGTGTCCACAACTGCAAATCTTCAGCAACAACAGCAACAACAGTATCAGCAGCAATCACCACGTTGGCAACGATAGCAGCAAAACCACAGAGCCAGCAGCACCAACAACGACAGTATCAACCACAATCAACAACAGCCACAACACCTGCAATGGCAACAGAGCGAAAAAAAAAAGGAGAGAGGAAAAGGAAAGAGGAGAATATGAAACCAGGCTACTGACTGAGGTCAGTTTCAGCGGTGGAGCATACAAGGTCGCGCACTCTGATTACAAACTTTCTGTCACTGTCACCTTGGCACATCTTTATAGATCCATGACTCTTCCTTTGTTTAAGCCTCCTTCCCACCGGCCCCTTAAAGCGCCGCCGGAGAGACGAGGCACGAAATAAGTCGAAACCCGCGACTCCCGAGTGGTGCCGTTCATCATTTCTGACAAGCACTTAAAAACAGACAGGGCCGGTGAATTAAAACGGTCAATATTTCTGGCTTCTGGTGGAGAGGGCCTAATAATTCAGGCACTAGGAGACAATTACGAGCGCGCTCAGATGCTCATAACGCGCACGCACTGGCGAGCGAGGCGGTAAGGCAGGAAATGTGTACATCCCCCCCGTCTGCTGGTGCGTATGGAGCCGGATCAATGCCCCCTGTATCACATGCCCACTATCACAGTGAGAAACGGTTTCCAGCTGTCTCATCTGCTGCCGAATGCCAAGCCCCCGCAGGTGAACTCGGGGTGTACCTGCGCCGAGCGGATCTCTCCGCATGCCAGTGTTTCCCGGCCGTGCTCCTGGGGGGCATGTTCTGTGCTGGTTTTTTTGTTCCAGCTGAGCTCTCTGTTAATTAGGTTTGATTGGGTTGTTAATTGATCGCTGATCTGGATTTGGCATCACCTGACAAATATGGGCTGCTAGTCCTATGTTAGGGGATGTGGGATGTTGGAAGGTGCTTCTGTAAGTTATTTCCATTCCTTTCAACCCCTTGAATAGATTAACAATCTGGCTGTTAAGCATTGTTAAGCATGATAATTTGTTTGATGGGGCCCAGAAAAATTAATTGAACCACCAACTGAACCTAACTGAGACAGCTGCCTCAAAGTTGTGTCAAGTGACAGCTATGTTGACCAAACAACGTTATGCTACTGTTAGCAAAAGCTCACTCCCAGAAGCACATTTCTTTCACAAAGATTGCATTACATATTAAACATATTGCACATTAGAGGGATCCGGGACCAGCGCTGGGAAGCACTGCTTTATAAGTGTGTGTGTGTGTTTTTTTTGTCTTAAAAGAACTGCAAGGGACAAAGTCAATATAACAGCTTCTGTCTTTTCCCTCAGGCTCCTTTAAGTAGCCAATTTAGGTAAATACTTGTTTTGCTCATTTTTGTGTATTTTTATTTATAAACATTGCAAAGTAGGCAGTCACTGAAACTGACAAACAATGTGTGCAAGAAGAGAACAAATTTGTGTCACTCAAAGGTATGGACAAAGGTATGTGTCACTCAAAGGTATGGACAAGATTCTACAGCTGTTGAACTGAATACTCCCCTCATCAAATTAATTATCAAAATAAGAAAAAGGATGAAAAAGTACATATGCCAGCTAAATCATGGATGTTAAAGCCTTTGACTCACAGTCCTGAAATGAACTTTTGCTGTGCCCACACTGGTAGGGAGTGGAGGGAGACTCACAACACACTCACATCTTCATAATCAAGTATATACAAACAACTTCATCCATGCTTCACAGTCTCCAAACAACAGATGTAATGGCGGTAGCTCAAATAAAGGTCTCTGTCACTGTATAAGTTTAAGCAGGAGTCTAACCATCTGCTCGTGTTTATTTTTCAGCGTCTGTTTATAAGCCCTGTAAATTGACTGTTGCTTCGATGGATTAGATTATTTCACGGTTGCTTCCTTTAAGTTTTTGAACACTGAGGCCTAAAATAAGCGCCTGGTCCCCTTCTTTACCTCAGGCCGGAGCTCAGATGGTCCTTAAGTCACACCTTCCTACCCTCTGCCTCACCTGAAAGGCTACATGATGGCAGGTGGCCAAGACTGTAGAGGTACTACTCTACCTGTATTTATGGCCCACCTGCATGTTAGTCCAGGTCCTGAGGACCTTGAGTCCGAATCACACAAAAACCCCAGCATCTCGATCTGTCCCACAAAATTAATTGTTGCTCTTTGTTGACCCGTCAGAAACGGTCACTTGAATGCATCACCAAATCAAAAGGTGCTCTTTTGAGAGCTCTTCATTTTCGTTGAATTAAATTATTGTCATTTAGCGGATGCTCTTATCCAGAGTGACTTTAATAAAGTGCCTTTAATAAAGTGACATGAAAAGTTGCACAAACAAGACGCCACTAACCATAAATGAACAAGTGTCAGTGCCAAACATAGTGCTGAGATCACAAGTGCACGGCTAGATCAACATGTACGTGCAGTGCAATATACAAGATAGAGCAACTATACCATTCCAAATGCAATGCTACTACATACCCTGAAGTAAACCCCCACATGAATAATTACACAGAAGTGGAATGAAAGATCACACTTGGGTCGGGGCCTGAGGTGTCGTTAAGCATCATGAAGATGCTGAAGCTTCTTCACAAATGCAAGAGTTTGCCATCATCTCCATTCGTAAAGCTCCCATTTTAAAAAGCTAAGCGTGGGTCTAATAGCCAATTTAAATATGAGACGCATCATTCACAAGGGCAGAGAGGGTTCCTCTCAGTCTGTTTCTCAGTAAATGCTGCCACTAATTAAGGGGATTGCAAATAATCTATTCTGGTTACATATCTGTTTTTGGCTATTTTGTCCTTCATCCAACAATTAAATGTAAATGCATCAAAAGTAAAGTGTTTACAAGCAAAAGTGTTGTCTTGGTGAATTATCTTTAGAGAGAAGCCATTAGCATGTGGCAGAGGGAGGCTTAAATGCATAGTTAAAGCACATATTGTGTAGGAGTAATAGGACCACGCAAATCACGGTTTGCAGATGCTGAAGGGACTGAGAAACAAAACTAAAATTAGGCAAATGAGTGATGAGTGCCCTTAAGTGGTGTGCGCCATTAAGTGATGTGTCTCTGTTGTATTTAAAGTTTGTATGTGTGATGACAGCATAGATAATATGTACATTACATTAATATCATACATACAATAGCCATATATAAGGACAATATAGAAACATGTTGCAGGAAACAGCTGTGTAATTCAACGTGTGTACGCCTTTGTGCATGTGTGCGTCCATTTGTAGGTGTGTGATTATGGCTAGTTACACTGAAAGCACACCTTTGTGCTATTACAATTAATCATATAACCAAAGCCAAATCCATGCACAACGTAAATTCCTGGAACTGAAACCTAATGTCATTCACAGCCCCCAGTGAGGAAGACAAGATCCATGCTACATACGACTCATGCAGTTATTTCCTTACATGCTTCTCCCGGCAATGAGGACTCAACGCAGTGGTACCCTACAGGCGTATTACAAAGTGCATAATTTAGTCAGAACACATCCTGAGAACCAGTGCACCATTTTCACCATAGAAACCATCTGCAAATCCTTGAGAAATCTATCAGAAGCAGTGATATTTATTTCTGGGTGTCAGGGATTGCCAGGGTGGCCACTATAGCAGAATATTTAATGCACTGATATAGCTGTAGACAGCAAATCCAGTACTCCGCAAAGGGTAATTCCTTTAGAAAGGCTGAATCTTCAAAAACCATTTTAGGGAAAATTCTCTCCTCCAGTTACCGTGGAATGGCATGCAAATTTAAGCTGATTTTCTGTTTGTTCTGAGAGCAGAACTAAAAAAAGGCATAAATATGAGAGAGAAATATGCACCAACTTACCCTTGCCGGCCACTAACCCTCTCTCCTTCAGTCTCTCGGCTGTTTTAAATGACACGGGTGACTAGCTTTTGTCTGGGGTTTTATGGTCCTGTATATCATGGGTGTTGTTTAAGACTTGGGGTATGGAGTCACACGTTCAGCATTGTTGGTAGAGGAAATTGCACTGCAAACCCCAATAACCAAACCGTGCTACGCTGTAATAAAACAGGCTCAATAAAAAGGGTACCAGTGCTGAGCAGAGTAGTGCCAATGTGGAGGGGCACCAGTGGTAAAGACATGGGTTTTTGGGAGCATCTTCCCTTTTGGTAGTGGAGTCTGCATCCAGAGCAGTGCTCTGAAGTACAATGCCAGCATCCCAGGGAGGCTGGGAAACCCAATCAGTTTGTGATATAAGTGGGCTACAGACAATCTGAAGGCAGCGCAATGGTGTGTTTGATCTGCCAGCTCAAAGTAAGTGATGAGCCAGAGATGGAGAGCTAGGAAAGCATAACAGCATAAGGCAAAACACCACCTTAAGACCAATAGATTCTTACAGCACTTGTTACTCCTCTCTGTTCAAAGTCTTTTTTGAGGCTCTCTTTTGCCATCCTTTGACTTAAGATATTGTATTTTGTACTTCTCAGAACTTGGGGCAACATAAGACATTTTTATTGGGGGGGGGGGGGGGGGGGGGGGCTTTACATGCTCACAGACAGAGCCATACCTGGACTGAGTACACAATTGGAGGGATTGTACTTTAGAAGAAGGAAATCTAAGGATGTATTGAATGGAGCCATTTGAGTTGGATAGCACACAGGCGTCTCATTAAAAAACTATTATGATCACCTTTACTACAAAAAAGGCCACAAGTAGTCCTCAAACTGTCACCACCACACACTGGAACCTGGCAATGACAGGAAGCTTGTGATTCAATGGTTAGCATCAAAATCACACTCTGCACGCATTATGTTCACACCTCCAGCTGCTGTTTAGCAATTAGCATGAAATAGAGCTCTCTCCGGGCCTCTTTGATGTTTGGTTATGTTACCTTAGCAAACATGGCACATGGAGTGCAGTTATTAAGGGCTGGCTGAATGGCAGAGGGGATCAGCACCCTGAATGAATATGAGTATATGAATAAACGTAATACCACATACAGAGGCAGCATTAGTCATCTGGGGGCCTTGTGTGATACACAATGGCCCCCTGTGCTGCCACCACCAAATAAACACACATGCTATATATGAAAATTGCATCATACGATTCATCCCAATTGCTCTCACTTCGGACGTGTCTGTCCGCAAATTCCCTGTGAGCTGTGATGAAACCGTAATAAAACCAATAAAATGCTTAGTGAAATACATGATGAAGGTGTTATGCGTTTTAAGTATTTTGACAAACCGATATGATGCATGGACAGAAATATTCACAAACAGGATGTGAGAGAGGAGAACAAAGAGCTAAGCTCCTTGATGTCACCACTGACTGTGGCTGTGAACTAAAACGGGTATGATCAGGTCCAGATATAGTATTTTTCAGGTCATGTGACACAGTGGTGATTTCTGGCCATGCAGGCAAAGGATTACCATAACTGGGTTATACATACTGTATGATACTAGATGAACAGCGCCAAAACTGTTCCAGCCGGCACTGCTCTTCAGATTACTCAGTATAAGTCCACTAATGTTCCTCATTTTCAAAAGAAGATGGACAGTTGT
Organism: Megalops cyprinoides; assembly: GCF_013368585.1. Classification (NCBI taxonomy): domain Eukaryota; kingdom Metazoa; phylum Chordata; class Actinopteri; order Elopiformes; family Megalopidae; genus Megalops; species Megalops cyprinoides. The sequence goes on from NC_050595.1 coordinate 6,961,379, forward strand.
TTCAGACTGAAATTATATTATATTTACATATAGTTACATTATAAGTTTGACACTCTTCACACATATCATCCTGATATTTTACTGAAGTTATTCAGGCCAGCACCTTGCTCAAAAGTACAACAGCACACAACCCTCCCCCCACCCACACACCCACGCACACACACGCACACACACACACACACACACACACACACACACTTCTACACAGCTACGGTGAAATATGTGACTCATCAAAAAAACTCACATGTGCCAGGTGATTTCAAGCAGCAGCATGACCGGCCAGAATAACTGTGAAAGTTCATTGTCTTCTGTCACCTGGGGGTAAATGACAGAGGGCTTTGTAATAAATGCATTATACGCATACCAAAGCACATCCGGGCGGAATGAAAACGCACAGGGGAAAATGCCTTCTGGGTGAGGGAAAGGGGGTAAAAGTATAAACAACTTTTTCATCATCTGCAATTAAGAAACAGCGACTATAAATCACAGGAGCTCGGTTTGCCACATATATTAATGACTCCTTCTGTGTGTGAAATGCATTATTTATAGTGCACTGGCTATTGAATCCAGGAGGAATTTTTCTAAGGCACGTAACTAGGCTTGGAGGATATTTTTTTTCAAATTGTTTATTTCTGAAATGCATCTCACCCTTAAACAAAGCGACCAAATATTAATTTCACCTGTTTAGATCGAACCTGGTTGGATATGCTCAAATGTCAGGTCATTTCACTTGAACAGTTCAGTGACGTTACAAATGCAGATCATTAATTTGCTTGTTCAGGTATATAAAACCAAAAGGAAAAAAAACACCTTAAATTACAGTTTTCTGTTTGCACAGTATGAAAGCAACAGAATCAAAAATTGTATGATAAAGTTAATATCAGACAACACTGGCATAAAAACCTCTCCAAACCTAGTCATATCATATACAGCACACTTCTATATACTTCATAGAAATAACTCTGTTTTCTTTTTGTTTGTGAATGTCCAGCATTGTATACATTTATTCCCCTACTATAGAAATGTTCTATATAAGGTAGGAAACATTAGCATATTGCTGGCTAAATTCTAGTTCTAGTTTAATTCAGGTTCAATTTTCTAATTATATTATAGTATCAGCACTTAAAATGACTAGAGTTGTTTAGTCACCCTGTAATTAGCTCAAACCAAATTGACTATGTACAACAACTCCTGTGTTTACAATAACAGGATAAAGAACACATTCTCAAGTTATTTACTTTGTGCTCTTAATTAACACTGCATTCGTTTCTGGGATGAATTGGGGGAGGTGGGTCAGACGCTTAAACCTCTTTCTCGTTCATTATTTCAGTCATAGCCACTCCCTGGCAGAATGATGCAGACAGAATTTTACATTTGTTTAATTAAGGGTCAAAGATCAATAGAGACACAGTAACAAGTACAGATATTTTTCCACATCTTTCTTTCTTTTGAAACTTGCTAGTTGTACAGACCTTTTTTATTATTTTTTGGGGCCAATAAATTATGGCAACAGATGGCCAATTTATTGCCCTGCCTTCCTGTTTAGGGGTCGGTTTATGTGGGAGTGAAACTGCACTGCCTGTGATTCCTTGGCTATTTTCTGCCTCTCATCCAAAAGACGAGGTTTATTAAGGCTTTATTGGAGCTGCTGTTAAAGTTAGGTTTTGCCAAGAAAGACCCTTTTAAACAGAGCAGCGTGACTGATGCCCTCATTGATGAGGCCTGTGAGATGTGCAGAACCTCTGCACCACGTGGTCCTTGTTCACCTCTCTGGATTGATGTACTGAGCTTACCGATTGTAAATAGTGTAGCGAAGGGCGAGAGCAATCGCCCTACCCGGCCTTGAACCCAGGTTCTACGGGGTACTAAACCTGCAGCTTGACTGCAACACCAGAGCCCAGTGTGTGATCCATATGAGGGACCCCCAGATTAGGTTGACCCCGGTGTGAGGGACCCCAGAGATGGGTGAAGCACCAGTGATTGGGGCACCCTGGGATGGGAGAAGTACGGTGGGGGAATGAGCGAGGTATGCCTTTGTGCATGACTGCCATACCAATGGGCCTGGCTCTTTGCCGTTGCGATCAAGGTGCAGGTTTAGTACCCCACAGACCCGGGTTCAAGGCCGGGTGGGGTGTCTGCTCTCGCCCTTCGCTACAACAGTATCAACTGAGCTCTGTCCTGAAAAGAATGCTGGGTTTTAATGAAAAGGGGATTTCAACATTATGAAATCATTTGTTTTGCTTTCAAGTTTGCTTGTCAAATGCATCTACAAGAAGTCGTTGGCTGTGGGCTGTCTGCCCACAAGGGCATAGTGATCAGAAACTCATGAGGGGCATGTATTTGTGTGTGTGCATGTGTGTGTATGTGGGTATGAGGGTGTGTGTCTCTCTGTTCTCTTTAGTGGAATCACTTTGATAATATGCCAGCATGACATGATTTGCCCCACTCAACAGGTGAGATTACTCTGAAAAAGTGAAGTATAAAATGGATGGTCTATCCTGCAGCCACAAATCCATCAAAGCTGAAGATATACTGAGAAACTACAGTAATCCAGGACTCAAAAACACACTGGTATCAGTCTAACCACTCTTATTCTTTGTTCAGCAAATAGTACATTGTTTCCGTAGCTACACATCACCCTAAATTCACCTGTAAATGAAATTAATACAAAATATTTAGCATGAATTAAACGTAATACTTTCATTTGTTTTTCAAAGTTGTTGGAAGAGCAAACGCCATGTAATTGAGACAGTCCCCCCTGAAAGTTGTTAAAAAAAAGTATGTTCCTGTCTCAGATTTTAGTAAAGACAAATAGGCAACATCAATAATAAAACCAGAATCGCCTGTTTAGAATGTGTCTGATCTGTGTGACCTTCAGAGCTATGTTCTCTTAGCAGTGAGGGGGCGATGCGGGGAAGGAGATGAATCAGCCATGAGAATAGGAGGCTTTGATCAATCGATGATTGACAAGTTCTCAAGCACCGATGTTGTCTAGATTCAGCCCGCCCTGGGATTACAGTTACAGATGTCAGGCGGCTTATCTGTGCGTTCAGTATTCATTGCCATCGTTCACCGATATAATCACGCAAATTGACCAGCACGAGTAGAAAAAAAGTGAGGGGGAAATAAATTAAAACTGGCGTCAGCATTCTGTGCAGGCAATGAGCACCCTTGAGTACTTTGTCATAATACACAGGACCTCGCTTTAGCAAATGGCAGAAATTGCTGTCTTACATAAACAAAAATTAAATTTTGTATGGCTTTTCAGTTTTTTTTTTGTAATTTTCCTTTCTTTTCAGGATAACCCTTGTGTCGGCTGTCATGCAGCAGGGCAGAATGCAGCCTGGACCTGCTTGGCAGTCCAGTCACACGTACCATTCACAAATCAGCCCTACAGCAGACGTCACGCACCTCATGTCTGGGCAGTTGGACCAAAGCACAGTTAATCAACCGGTCTGAGAAAATTAAAGATGCAGGGACAGATTATTAATATTAAATAGGGATGGTTACTGTTATGGTTACTATTTCTATCTCTGTGCTATCTCAGAGTTTCCAAGAAACTGTGTGAAATAATCACAAGTAAATCTATATTTTTGCATAAAGAACAACAGAAATTCCTAGTAAACATATTCAAGTTATTCATTTGCTTTGAGTAGAAGTTAAATAATAAAAAGCTGAATGCATAAATGATACTAATTGCCTGAACACTAATCATTTGAAAATTATTAAATGAAATTCATTTCTGAATCTAGTGGGCATAAATTTGACTAACTAATGGTCACTTGACTTTTCGCCTTGATTTACGTGAGTTACTAACCAAATAACTTTTGAAAAATTTTCATGTTTTGGTTTTCTTCTTGACTATTTTTACTGACAAATCATTGAAATTATTCATATAGACCAAATCCAGGCACATTACTGATATTGGTAACTGCATTCATAACAGATTGACATTCAGTTTGTTTTTAACACAAATAAGGTTAAAGATTCAAACATATTATCTTCAGACTGTCTTCTGGTGTTATTCTTTCAGTTACCATTTCTAACATTAAATTACTGACAAGGAAAATGTGTTAGTTATTTGTGACAAGTTGTGAAAATACCCTTGTCAGAAAATTGGAATTGTCTGGCTTTTGACCTGATGCTGTGATGCTTTTACACTTTCAGAGAGCTGAGGAAAAACTCAATCGGGAAATCACTTCATGTTTTCAAAGTCAATTATTCAGCATCCAGAGTAAACAATTATCTACTGGATGGCAAGACACAAATTAAAATCTTACCCAGAGTGCTTCACTCCTTGCCCATATCTATTGGGGGGATAATCGTTGGCCCCACCCCCTCAGCTGTTCCAGGGTAGATGTGCATAGTTGCACATGTTCATGTACCAAAAAGATAATAAACTTACTTTGTTATAGGAGAGGCAATTTCTCTGTAAATATAATTAAACTTAGACACAATATTTTTCTCATAATAATAAAAACAAGATTGTTATCTACAATCTAAAAAAGTTGTAATATGTGTTGCTTTTAATGCTACATTTCTACCATTTTTTGGCTCTGTTCAAACAGCGGATCTGTAAATGTACTTGGGACTCAAAGCCACGTCGAAAGCAGTCCCTTGAAGCGTTGTCTTGCTTCACTGGTTTCTGGGACTGTCACTTTCCAGTGGCAGGATAGCGCTGATTATGGCATCAATACCCTGATAACTGACATATCAAACAGGCTAAAATGATCCTGTCCTACCTCTAACTGCAACAGCTTTATCTGATCAAGTGGAAGTTTTCTTTGCTCAGGTATTGTTTACGCTAAACATACATTTGTTTGTCACTTTACAAATGGAATTCGTTGATAACAGTCAGTCACCCCTGAAGATACTACAAAAAATGGAGGATAAACAGTATGCGGCGCTGTTAGGGCGATTTAAACAAAAAAACGAAACAAGGGGTTGTTTTTACACCCTTTGACAAGCTACACCTGAAGCACACACACAGAAAGAACGGCACGCGCAAAACTGCGGCCTGCAGGCTTGTCTGAGAGCGATTTGCATACAAGCTGATGCAGATTTGAAAAAGGCTTTAATTAACGCCACAAGGTATTTGTTCCTTTTGTTTCTTATCTCCTAAAGCTTTATCCCCTCTGTCCAAGCGAGAGAGGCCCTCTCCACCACAAACGTGACTCCTCCAGCCAGCAGTCCCCCCCCAAAGGAAATTGATGTCCTTTATATTTCTGTGTGTTTAATTGTTTTCCCCATACGCAGCTAATGCGGAGGTCTGCCAGCAAACAGACTGCAAATATTAAACACCTCCCAGAGGGTTCACAAACGGCAATGCTTAATTGAGTTTTAACTCCCCACCCCACCCACACCCCCCCGCCAAAACAACAACAACAAAAAAAGGCAGTGAGCACAGTCAAACCAGTTCCGCAAACAAATCCTGGCTTAATGAGGTGCGAAGTCAATTGTCTCTAATTACCGTACGCGGGCATAGCATAAACAATTTGGAGGAGGTCCTGGTTGTTTCGAGCATCCTGGGCGGGTGAGCCGGGGAGGGTTTACTCCAGGACGTGAACCAGAAAGGCTCCTTCAGAGGTAACGGTGCTTGTAAACACCCCTGTGTGCCCCTCTACGGGCTTCTCCGGGGGGCTTCAAACAAGCCACCCCTGAATTTCATTTCAAAGCCCTGCCCTATCCATTTTGCTTCAAATGTTCCACGCCGCGCCGCCACATCCGTCCGTGTACCTCGTCTAACCTTTACTCGGCGTCTGATACAACACATTCTGCTGTGGGCTTTGATGCTTGTTGCTTCTCTAAAAGAGATGCAACACTCTCCCGGCCGCCGGCCCACAATAAGGCCTAATGATTACCTGACGCCTTACAGGTTCCGTTCCCTGTTTAAGATGTGATGCCGCACGCGGCCCGAAATTGGTTTTCGCGGGATTAACCTCTATCTGGAGGAAATTGCCATTCAAAGGTTTCAAAAATGATACGTGCCATTTCCCCCCCATGGATGGGCCATCTCGAGGCCGGGCAAAGGAAAATGCAATCACAGCCGTCGTATGATAACTGGAGCACGGGAGACCACAATGTCCCGGCAATTGAGAAAATGTAAGAAGCGCTTGTATGAGTGATGAGTCTTCGAGAGGGCTGACTTACCTACTGATACTCATATCAAACCCAGATAAGGGAGAAGGGTGGATCAAAGAGAGAAAGAGAGTGAGGAAAACCGTAAGAGAAAGGAAATGAAAGAGAAGAAGAGTGAGAAAGAAATAAGAAAAAGAGCATTTACTTGTCTAGTGTTCCTGACAGCCTGGTTCAAATTTGAGTACAGTTTCGACCGGCAAACCTTTTCAGAGTTCAGGAGAGGATTTTTCAGGCAATCTCCAGTGAAGTGCCAATGCCCAGCTAAAGCAGTTTTATTTCTTGTACAAAAAACTGACCTACACCCAATCCTGTCAGCTGTTTCTGGCATCCCACCCTCTTTTCATCTCCACCTGTATCTTTAGTGTCCTGCGCTGTGATGGAGAAGCACAGGTTCTCTAGAAAATCATTGCTGTTTGTCAGCTACAATCTAGGCAATTGTATGCTATCAGGCAATTCTGCTGTTATAAAGGCAATTGAATACTATCAGACAAGATCATCATTATGTCCGTCCCCTGATTTTTCAAACACCATTGCCTCCTCTTACAGATTCAGTTTAGTTCTGGTCGGACAAATCTTTGCAGTTGCTTTTTTGTCTTTGGTCTGCATGAGCCAAAAAAAAAAACAACTACAAAAAATTCTTTGTATTTATTAATTTAATTAAAAGGTTGTGTGTATCCACATGCCATTGCTAATCTGCCACAGTAGGCATCTCATCATAGTGTTATTTGGTTAACTGTTTGCCTCTGGGAACTCCTATTACTTTCCACAGGAAAAGAGGCTGAAAGACCCCTGAGAATTACACTTCCATTTGCGAGAGCAAAATGATGAGCTCCACATCTCATGTTGTTATCAGGTACTGTAAAGCCCATGAAGGAAAATTGTAATTAAATAAAACAAAACCCCTAAACAGCTCAAGCAGTGCTTTGTTTTCTGCCTTCACCTAAAATGAAGGCCCTCAATTTTGGTGCCGATTTGCAGTTTAAATGACTGTGGGCACTTAATTACTGTCTGATGCAGTAGCGATGGTGAGAAGCCGTCGGGACTATTGCTTTTTACTGATAGAGAGTGTTGGGGTAGCTGCTTCCCCTCACGGCTGCCTTTATTCCCCGAGCATTTTCAAAGTAATGCACCCCCCATGTTAAATATTTCATGGTCAATATGAAGTCTGGGTCAGTCCCCCGGTGGACTCTACGTGTTGTGCTGTGTATAAAGTCATTTGCCCTGAGTAATGAGTTCTGTTGCTACTGCAGAGAGTGTTATATCGAGCTTGAGGGGCTGCAGGCACGCAGTTGTGAGGTAATGTAGAGTGGGCGTGTGTGTGTGTGTTGGGGGGGGGGGGGTGATGGGTTACCAGGCTGTCATATTGTAATAAGCCTCATATTTGTCATGTTAGAACACAATCTTTCTCTCCTGTATGTCCTTCAACTCTGCCTCTGTAAGTAGGTAACATGGGCCAACTGAAACTTATTTTTCACATGCCGTTGAGGGTCAGTGTAACACACATGTTGCACATTGGCATCAGTCATTCTAGAAAATGAGGTTAAGGGTAGACACACTCACACACAAGTGCACAAACCTGCACACACCTGCACACACACACACACACACACACACACGCACCGGGTCTGCACAAACCCCCCCCCCCCCCACATGCACCCACACACACGCACCGGGTCTGCACCCCCCCACATGCACCCACACACATGCACCGGGTCTGTCACGCCCCCCCCCCCCCACATGCACCCACACACAAATACACTGACACAGTGTTTCCTCAGGGACCCACATTTAAAGAGGGAAATGAGTCTATCACCTCTTTTCATGGTGTCGGCTTATATGCGTCACTGCAGCACACTGGGCTCTGGACATTTTCTACTTCTCATAGTTCCACTTGGTCATTTCTCTGCACCTAAGGTGCTTTTGTTGGCTGAGCTCAACAGCTACCGAAGGACCAAAGCCAGATTTAAAGGTTAAGTGGGGATACAGTGGGAGATGTACGCCAGTCACTGCCACTAAACAGCGGTGGTTGTGGGTTTGATGATGGGCTCAGATAAGCCTTCCCTCTAAATCCGGAAGGTGTTCTCTCTCTCCTGAAGAGGCGGAGGCGGAGAGCAAGGGAGTATAATCCTTGGAGAGGGAGCGTCACCTGGGACCCCAGAGGGCAGTTCCGCTGAGATGCACCTGCAAGAAGCGGTATCACAGGACACAGAGCGCCGAGGTCCCCTCAATATCCACTTAGGCACTTGTGGACTGCCAGCTTCAGCTGGGAAACGTTGGAGCTTGATTGCACAAGAGAATTTAGAGGGAACAAAGCCAGCACAATGAGGATTTTATTATACAAGACCAAGTTTAATAAATGCAAACGCCTTGCTGATTGTCCTCAGATGATAATTATTGTGAGCAAGTCAAGGTGAAAGTAATAAAATACTCCTGAATTCCCCTTCATTACCACAGATTTAAAACACATTCCTTTCATCTGCATGGGTATTGTAAGATTTATGCATACATGCGTTTTTTATATATTTGTGCACCGTCATATGTGTCAAAGGACAAACCTGACTAAAACAAGCCGCTTGTGGCAAAAAGAGCTAAAAGCACAAGTAACACTGCAGCATAGGTGAATATGAAGAGCACAGTGATGTTGTGATGAAATGTTTGGCATGGTTGAGGTTTGTAATAGACTCCCTGTCCATTGCTGATGGATGAAGCCAGGCTTGGTAGGTGTCTCTTACAGGGAAACACTCATTTGGACCTTATCACACCTGAGCAGCAGTGTAACATAAAGGTAAGGAGCAGAGCTTGTAAACACCAGGTTGAAGAGGCGAGTGGAGAGGGAGATGGTATACAATGCAGTAACCATACAGCTCTCCTCCTTACGTATGGCAACATAATGTAACTTTGCAAGGACTACATAGTGTTGCGCTGCCCTGCTAAAAATGTCTGGTCATCCTTTTCTAGCCACTACCCTTTTGTCCGCTCTGTCTTTCTTTCTCTCCATTTTTTTTGTATTCTCCACCAACAAGTGCTTCTGTGACCTCAAATCCTTACTCATTTACATGTACCTGTTCTCAACAGACAAGATTCCTGGACCACTGCCGCAGTGTAAAAGTCATAATCTCCATGCACTGGCTACTGTTGGATGGAGGGCCCCCTTACGGTCTGCCCTGAGCCCACCATGCCAACCGTCTGCAGATTCAGACTTATGTAATGGACTGGTACATTGCCACCGTTTATATTCCAGTTTTCCCAGAGACGCTCGACAGCATCTTCCCGGGGTCAGGGGCTAATTTTTCAATTTTTTCCCCCAACTGGATATGGGATTTCCGATTGTTCATTCTTTCTAGGAAATGCACTGTGCACCATTTTCGGTACTTTACGACGATTAATGTTTTAAATATTTCCCATGACAAATACAACCTGATTGATTGATGTTGCTAGTTTGATTCCCATGTAAGGCATTGCTGTTGTACCCTTGGGCAAGGTACTTAACATGACTTACCTTAGTAAATATTATTGTATTTATGGATAACATACACACTCATATGTAAGATATGTGAGTCTCTGTGGATAAAAGCATTTCTAAACAAAATGTTATGAGATGTTATGACAGATCACCTAAATTCCCCTTATTCCTCTGCTACTCAGTGTGTCCTTGGCCTCAACGTTCTGTGGTGAAATCTCATTCCTCCTTCCACTGGGCTACAGGCTCTGCAGGTTTAACATCATATTTGGTGGACATGTTTTAAAAAACCATTTCATCAACAGTTACGCTTACGCTTATGCTTACATGTAGGAATCGCCTTTGAATTTCAAGGCTGTGAGAAAAATGAGGGGTTTTTTTTGCCTTGTGGCCTGGATAATGGTTACGAGGTCTGTATGAAATCCCACATTATAATGCTTGGTAGAGGGACTCCTGAGTGGCATGGTAAGTTAAAGCCTTTGCACCAAGCACAGGCTGAGCATAATAGCCCAGGTCTGGCAACCATACACCTTGAGGGCATGAGAGGTTTTCCAGTTTCTGTTCCATCCAGTCTCTTAATCACATAATCATATTAAATATTTGGATAAATTGATGCAGTTGACACAAAATATGCTGCAGATGTTCACAAGAAATGCTAGAGAAATGCTTGAGATACTCAGAATTAAACTGAATCACCTGCATTAATTGAACATGTCCTGGTAACTGGTCCCATCGAGTAGCTGAGAGCTAGACTAGAAACTACAGGGGCTTGCGTGGCCTGCGGCTGGGCTGAGACATTGCTGATTTAATTCAGGGCTATGTCATCAGCCTTCAATGATCAGAAGAATATTAGCATCAACAACATTGGCATACATGCAGGGAGAGCATCCACCACCCAGATAACACAGGGACTGCTGTTTGATTATGAGAGGGGGAGGGGCACCATACAATACACCATTCCAGAGCAGGAGGAACTTCCTTTTAATTCCAAATGAACAGAGATAATCTTCAATTGCAATGCTTTATGTGGTTCTCCAATACAGAAATTGCTTCATGAGGCTCAAGGGGGAAGGTCACAGCTGGCTAAGATATCACCCGATGCATCGGTCTGTTACCCTGCTCCCTTTGCACCTAATCACTCTGCTGTTAGTTGCCCTTTGTATCACTGATGGAGAGACATCAGACACACGCACACACACACACGTACGCACACACAGACACAAACAAGCTCATGCACGAACGGGCTCAGAGAGATAGATATCTTTCTCCAATGCCTTGTTGCAGAAACACTACAAATCATATCCGAGGTCAATAAACACCTCTCAGTCTATGCACCAGTGGCACTCAGCACAAAGACCCTGTCTGTTTGATTCATTTGGTGATTGGGTTGAGCTGAATTTGCATACTGTAAGGTCAGGAAGGTACCCTTTTAGTAAAGCTACTGCATATACAATGCAGTATTGTAGTGAATGCCGCCATTTTTTTTTTAATGGTAATTGTGTTGAAATCACAGTTTATAAAAATAGTCCACAGGGGGTTCTGTATTGCTGTTAACTGCTCATCTTAAAGTCACCACCATGCTTGTTTACAAACATGTCTAGAAAACCCTGTGAATATGATAATGGGACATGGGTGATGCTGACAGCATCTTTGAGAAGCTGTATTTCTTTTCAAATGGACAGTTATTATAAGCGCGGACTATCTGCCAGGTTAGTATTTGAATGGAGATAATTATATACCTGCTATGTTGTGTATCATTGTTATTACCATTACCCAAACCACCTGCTACACCATTGTGGTGGGCCAAGTTCCGCTAATAAAGCTGGGTGCTCTGTTTCCTGTTCAAACCCAATAACCTGCCTCATCCAATCATTGCACAGCTCTACAGTATGTTGTTTTATCTGTTGGGCAAAGATTACAGTAATGAAGGAAGACAACGCTCATACTCCCAATACCCCCCTCGCTGGCTGTTTGTGCACCTCACAGAAAAAAAAATGAGAGAGCAAATAATATGGCAATATCCATAGGAATATGAAAATAAATAGCAACATGTTTACTATAATGTCTGTGTGTGTATAAAAGGAGAAGAAAAGGATTAGCATTCAATACCTTTTCCTGGAAAACAAGCATGTGGTGTTTTTGTATCCAAAGGCTGCACATTTGTTGACATTTAGAAAAACCCAATATGTCAAGCTAACATTCAGCAAATTACAAATACACACAGGGGCCATGCACACACACACACACACACACACACACACACACACAACCAAGTTATTATCCCCTTCCTCTAGCATTTCTCCTGACTGCAGGGGACCCCAGTAGTTTTCAGGATAAATCTTCTTCAGAGACAAAGATTGAAGGCTTCTCTCTGTCACACTGGTCATTAAGTCAAGGAAGTCTTTTTTCCTTGGCAGCTTTGGTGAGAATATCCCAGCTTCCATAAACTCCCCTTTAACAGGAATCTGAAAGATTCTCATGCAGAAAAAAGAAAGAAAAAACTTCTGGTGAGTGTATTGATGTGTTGTGTGTGCAGGCTGGCAATCTCATTAAGAAACTGAACAAAACACTATGAAAAGAGTAAAATCAAACTTGAGGATGTGAGAAAACAAAGCTTATTTAACAGGTTTTTATATTTCTGGATTCATTCAAATGAAAGATGATGATAAGACCACCTTGCTTCATGAACTAGAGGAGGAAGATCAGATTCAAGGCTCCCAGGGTGCAGCTCAGAGTGCTTAAATGTATATGTAAATACATACTGCTCTCCACAATGTGTCATTTTGGACCAAGCTTTTCATTCAATATGATATTCAATGCACCGCTACTGACTGCCAAACTAAAAGTCACAGCGAATAGAATAATGGGTACATTTAGCCTGACACAAGCAGGATAGCAAACCAACAACCTCTTTCTAGTCACCAAAAGAAAGTTCAGATCCCTGTCCAAAATGACCTGCATCTCTAGAAACCTGGACCCTCTATTGACATATGCCATTTCATGCACTTTACAGCTAATGATTGGCAATACAGAGTGGAGTAAATTATTAACACACAACAATGAGCATTATTTTCAGAAGCCTTGTCCTGTCACCTTCAGCCCTGAAATTTACAATTCACAATAATTCCTGTTTGACGTGTAATTCAGATTTTTTTTTGCCCTTGAGCTCTATTAACAGGAGGGAATATTACCTTTTGATGAATAATAAGATTATAACAAGAGGTTAGCTATCTCTTTGGTGCTAATTTGCAAACTTATCTCATTGTGTGACCGGCTATGGTCTTTTCCCATTAGCTCTTTTAAGAGGGAAATAACTCTTAGATCGTTCAAAATGATCTATTTATAGCCAATTGAAGGAAATGGTTGGCACTAAGCTGATAGCACCGCGACATATCAGTGTTAATGAACTCTGCCTCGATATTATAGAACTACATAAAAAGCAGGAAGCACCTTGCATTATGCTGGGTTCACCCCCTTAAAAGATGAAAGAACCTATCTGCTGCTGGGAATAATTGCTTTTTTTGTTGAATAACCGGTAGAGACATGAACGGAAAAATTAAGCCATGTCACTGAAATGTCCAGATAATTCTGTGCAAGCATTGAATGTAAATGTAAGTAAAAAAAAAAAGAAAGAAAAACAAGCTTCGTATCCATATTAAATGCCTTACATGAAACCTGAAATGTTTTTTTTTTTATCCCTCAAATTAATCTCAAAATGGTATAAGAGGGTCTAAAGGGTGACTTGTCCAAATAGCACACAAACGCTCACGGCCTGTAGATTACTGCCCTCCGCGCTGTCTCCCGGCTGGTGCTCTTGCATTGAGTGACCACTCGCGACCCACTTTAGAAACGAAACACAGACCAGCCGATGCACTACAGGTGTGGCTCGCCCTGCTCGCACTAACGAGGGGGAGTTACCATAGCAGCAGCCAGAACTCTGCCCCCACTCCGTAGCGTCAGTCATTCACCCGTCTCATCTCCATGCCCCTGAATCCACTAGTCTCATAACCTACCCTGCCCACCTGCCGGGATAAGCTCTCAAAAACATATGTGTTACTGCTGTGTTGTGTTGCTACTTACTGTGTCTCCAAACATTTATTCCAATGAAACTGTTTTCAGTGTAGGCCACGTGATACATGATTGGTCTGGTCTAATGTGATTTCATTTTCGTCTGTGCTGGTCTGATGGGATATCATTTATAAGTGTTCATTGATTCAGCGGCATTTATATATTTACTACCATTCGGATCATTAGTTTATGCCAGTGTTATTTTTACTATTTATTGACACTGGCAAAAAAGAATTCTCTAATATTAAGTAAACATATAACTCAAAGTGTAATTGTGTTTGTGTGTGTGTGTGTGTGTGTGTGTGTGTGTGTGTTTGCCTCTCTACCTCTCTAAACATCTATTCTGATGAATGCATTTTGAAAATCCTTTGACCTGTAGTTAGGCTTAAAACACAACTGTTTGTTCCTCATCATCTCAATGTGAATTGCATCCCTTCCTGTTTGGTGTGCAATCCACTGTTTTCAGATGGAGTCGTTGTCTAGGCAACGCAGCATGTCAGGTCATACAAGACTCTTCTGAGCACCATAAACATATCACTGAGCTGGCTGTTTGCACATGGACAGTAATATCTGGGCAATTGCCCATGTTGGGAGTTTTATATTAAAAATACATGGTCATATGAGGAAAATGTTATTCATATCTGATCATTTATTACAGATCAGGATGTCTGAGTGGGCACCATTCTGTGTGGGGAAGTGGTCTCAGCACTCAAGTGAAATTGAGCCAGTTGGAACATATTGTGAAAACTGTCAGTCTTCTCAGTCAAACTGTGTACAGGTGGCTCTGGATCTAGCCTTGGTTATTAGCTGGGAGAGAGGAGAAGGCATGTGAAGATGCAGCCGCATCCTCTGAAAGAAATGCACGGACTCACCAGTTTGTGTCACTGTATATGCAAAAACTGGTATTTTGAGGTAAGTGTTTTCATCAAAACTGGTACAAGTAAAACAATGTATGATTACAATTACTAGAATTGATCGATCTATTTTTTTTTTCTTATGAAAACGTGTTTTTGCTCTAACTGATACAATAAAGAAACTCCTGTGTACCAACAGCTCTGATTGGTACAGATGTGGCAGGCAGTGGAAAAACAAGAGACATGGTGTACTGTAAAAATGCTCAACTGATGATGACTGAGTTTGGCATCTCTGCACATGCTGCCTGAATCTGGTTTGGAAACACACATTTATGAACTACAGAGTTTTAGAAATAATATCTTGCCAGCCCTTTGTGTGAATGCCTTTATACAAAAACTGTATTTTACAGAGCCCTACATAGTGTCTTTAAATCAATCAATCACTTGCTCTGGAGAAAACTCAGCTGTGCTGTGTTAATATAGTGTAGCAAATAAAAAGGCTTAACATGGGCTAATGTTGACAGGATTAAGGGATAGAAAACTAGTTTTCAAAGTTATTTCAAACTCCTGAGGTGAATGATACCTGTGGAAATATCAACACTAAGGGAGTATTCAGCTCCTTTTGTCCACAAATACACCCACTCACACACCTGTTTGCGCTGATGCTTCATTCCCACACAGGGTGCACAAACATTCTCTGTGGTGCAAAGAAAATACTGTAAAAGAAAAAAAAAAAAATCAGAAGGCAGTGTAATCCATTTTTTCGGATAACATGATAAACCGAGTTCCTGAAGCACTGTGGTCATTGTGGATCACACGGCATTCATTGAAAGAGCAGCTGTATTAACCAGGGCGACCTGCCCAGTATGAAGCTGTCAGTCCCTACACCTAAACTTCCCCCCTATCATTGAATGGGTTTTCAGTGACTTGCATTGTCTACTCCTCACATCTCCTCAGGTTGTCAGAGAAATGAGTCCTCCTCGCCTTTTTTGGATAAAAGGTTAAATAAAGGAAAAAAGAAAGAAAGAAAAATTGATTTTTTCATTGATTTAGTATTAGCTGTCAGCAACAAAAACAGGGTATATTCACCTAGAACAA
Source organism: Megalops cyprinoides (assembly GCF_013368585.1). NCBI lineage: Eukaryota > Metazoa > Chordata > Actinopteri > Elopiformes > Megalopidae > Megalops > Megalops cyprinoides. The sequence goes on from NC_050595.1 coordinate 6,976,997, forward strand.
ACGAATTCACCTCTAGCACATCTCCAGTGGACTGACCGGTAGAATCAGTCCTTATGCAATGCTGCTGTAATCAGTGAGCCGAAATTTGATGGAAACACACACCCACATGCACAGACACACACACACACACACACCCACACACACACACATCACAAAGCACATCACATTTATTAGTCTGCTTCACTGGATACATCACTGAGTGTGTCATACAGTAGGGGGCGATGGAACTCATGTGGGGAATGATTAAAATGAGGTTTACGGGCTGTTTTGCCCAGAGAATGAGGTCTCATTTTTCACTCCGGGGCACTTAGGAGTTTGAATATAGGATTGCAGCTGACTCAAACCCAGCCTCATGCCGCTTTTGGCTCTATGGCGCGGAGACGCATAAATCAAAGATGAGCGCCGCGCTCCTCCCGCGCATTAATTATTGTAAAGCCCTGAGAACTCAGACATGACAGCAGCATGTTAGGAGTAATTACAGGCAGCTCATTTATAGGGGCTCTCCAATGCATGGCATGAATTCCGAGCAGCAGACTTTATGAATGATTTTTGATGTATGATGCGATATCTGAAGCGGGTAGTCATGATGCACACTTGCCTAACTCCAGCAAAAATACCCCGTCCCAGAGCTTTGATATTTGTGTCTATTCAGTATATTGTCATTGTCACTGAGAGTGATTAGAAGACAAAACAGCACTTCCCTGTGGCACAAACTCCCGTAAGATAGATGATGCGGTTTTGAATTGTGAAAGACTACTGGCTCAGCCCTTGAAGGTGCATATGACTCTATCACCGAATGCCCCCACCCCTGCTGCCAAAAAAATCATAGATGAATGAAGCTTAGCATCAATAACCAGAGCTAGCTTGGCTTTGGCAATATAGTCCAAATGATGTCTGCGGCCATCAGGGCCAGTAATCCATTTGAGACAACGCTTTAGATAGGACAGCTGTATCATGAAGAACAAACTGCAATAATATGTTATCGACTAAAACGTTTAGCTCTGTCCGTATTGATTCCTCCACATATGGCTGGTTTGTACTCTATGTTCCACCGAGGCAGAGGCTTCGTCCAGCCGAGGGAGAGCTTTAATAGACTTGTGCTGACTCAGCAGGAGAGAAGCGGGCTGACTGTCCGTGCCCATGATGCCACACGGCCGGGAGAGATCGTTTATGCGTCTACGCTGCTAATCTGAGACACATCTTCAGATCGTGGGGGGGGGGGGGGGGGGGGGTTAAATCGATACAGTTTTAGTAGCTGGACATGGTCTTTTTCATTAAAAGCACTCCTTGTGTGTAAGGAGATGTTGGTGGGAAAGAGGCGTTTGCTCAGTGCTATAAGACTCAAGTCTAAAGTGTTTTTTGAAGGCACCTCTCTTGGCTAACAGACAGCAGGGAAGCGAATATTCCAATATCTGACCATGATCATCAGCGATTGGTTACCTGGAGGAATATCCAAAAGCAGCACAAAGAGGAAGAAAAATACAACTTCGTCTCTCCCATCTTTCTTAATCTTTATGAAGCAGAGAATCCTGCATGAAATAAGAGATAATTCACTTATATTATTGATTTTCCTGTCTGAGAGTGTGAGTGAAAGCAGATCTGCTCCGCTCTTTCATACATCACTGGGAGAATAAATCGGGCGTCCCACTGCTAGGATACTTGACCTTGAGAACCACAGAATATTCGAGCACTTAATGAATTGAAATGTGCATTCCTAACACACACCACATGCCCAAATGTAAGAGCGTGCCAGTTCTGCACATTCTCCTTACACCCGTAGTTAATACAAACGGTAGTGTATGAAAAAAAATCCCCAGCAATCACTTAGAGACAGTAGCAATAGATTTACCTTCCTCCATAACTATTATGAGTGTGGCACTGTGTAGATGTGCTCTCCAAAGTAAATCTTTTCTCTTTTTTTGCGTATTTAACAGGAGAACAGTTGTTGTAATTCAATGCAGATAGCACAGCCTTGGGATACATTATTTATGTGCTTTTGGGCTGACGAAGTCCGGCAGCAACTTGTTATTCCCTGAAGAGGATTGTCAATAGAACCAGATTAATTACGCGGCATTTCGCGCAAATGAATGTTGCTTAGTCTCTGCGGCTAAAAATAGACCACTTGTCACTCTTGAGTCGATGACTCCTCTGAAATGCCTCTTGAAATGATGGTGTTTTGACATTTGGTCTTTGCTGAAACAAAGAGAGGCGAGGATTTACATGTTCCGAGAGAACTGTTTGAAGTTTGAGCCACACTGGACCATGGACTACAATACTGCATTTTATCAAGTTGGTGTGGATTGTTTACCGTTTTTGTTTTTTTTTCTCATGGCTAATAATGTATTGCATGGTTTTACACCATGAAATCTAAAAATAACATTACCCTGCTCCAGACAATTGACCTATCCATACTGACGTCACTCGACCAATCAGTACACACTCATTTTTCAACCTGAGACACATCTGAAACAGCCATTAGAATGCATTGAGGCAATTTTTCCATTGAATAAAATATTAAAACAGTTAGGTGTTATTGGAAGACCTACTATTTGGACAGCAGACATCCTCAGAGGATTCAGTGAGCCTGTTTTACTTCATTCCATAAAGCAAAAGTATGTAAGAATAAATGTTAGCCAAAAAAGAAAAAAAAAAAAACAGTGTGAAGATACATACAGGTACTCTGATACAAGTGTATTCACATTGTTTAGAATGATCATAAGCACTTGGCAGGAACTGTACCCTTGAGCGCCTGGTAAGCAAGATTGTAAGCTATTTTCACTACCATTTGAGGGAGATGTAAAATTGAGCATTTTCAGCGAGTTATGGTTCGTATGTAAGGTGTGCCACCTGAATGGTTCAGACTCGCTCACAGACTTGTGTATCTAATAGAATGTATTTGTGACAATTGGCCTTTTAACAAATGCAACAGCTTTGAGAAGACGCTGTTGCTGTTGCATGAGAGTTACTTATTCATCTTTTTTTTTAAACTTTGGTCAATAATATATTAAATGAGTCAGAGCTGGAAATAAGAAAATTTAATTAGCTGACAGTATGTAAACAGAGCTATACTTATAATCAGTTACAAAGTAAGGAGAGCACTGTTTGCATTTAGTCATTCTTTTAAAACCTAACAATTGTAGTAGGGAACAGCAAACAGAGCTTTCCAAACATTTTCATGAATATTTTAACATTTTAACATGAGTGGGATAATGAATTCAGCAGAAAATGACACAAGAACTGGAAGCTTTTAGAACAGAAACAAAGCAAAGTAATAAACAAACCAATGAAATGGAAAAAAAAGAGGAAAAAAAAAACATTTTTTGTACAAGGAAACATCTGGTGGCATGATCAACAAATGTAAGCTTTCTATATTACAAAAAGTAGTTTAGTAATGAAGACAAACTTCCAGTTTGAAACTGAGAAACTGCTGAAGAACTGCGATATGTCCAGAAAAAAAGGAACAAATCAAGAACTAAAAAGGAAAGTTTGAGGACAAACTTTAAGTTGCCTTGATCTTACCAAGCCTCTGCATCCGCTGTGGACGCTGTAGCAGGTCCAATGTGAAATCATTGGTATATATATATATAAGATTCTGAACACTATCTATGTTAGTCAACAGGACATTTTTTACGTAAAACTATAGAAATATCTCAAAAAATTAGGCATTTAACAAAAAGCACAAGCAAGACAATCTCATACTAGCTGAAGGAAATGGTCAGGTTTCATAAGTGTAGCTGAAAAGCCATAGGAGAAGCTACATACAGAAAATTGGATGGGTTAATAATAATAATAATAATGAGATATACAAAGAGCAGTAAGTTGTTTTTTAAAGTCAACCTAATTATTAATTTTTCCACAATGCTTTGTACATACATACACACAAGATTATGTATCATTTCGCACAGAAGTGCCAGAACAAGTTTGAGCCGGCTAGACCTGTTGTTTTCCTCATAGTTGAAACTCTAAACTCTTCATGTTTGTATTACTGTAAAAATATTGAAAAAGGAACCTGCTACATTTCATTTTCACCGCAGGAATCCCTGCTTATTAAAGCACTTGGACTAACCTAAAAAGCGACATGCAAAGTGAAGGGAAACGAGGATGGGCACAGTGGCCCCATAAAGTTCAGCGCGCCCATCACAAAGAGCATAGAATCATCCAATTCAATCAGGGATTATTACACTATTTCAGAAATCACTGGAAATGGCACGTCGGTCTGTTCTCGATTTAAAAGGATCAATTTGCACCGCTGGCTCTTGAAATTACTCTCCAGCCGAGGCATTAAGGAAAGAACAGGGTGGCTGTCTTTCATCTCGGAGTGCCATCTGTGGGACACACGTGCATGGGCGTCGGGGAGGGGATGCGCAGCACGACTGAGGAGATTAAGAGGACAAATCCTACCGCCTCTACTCATTGGCTCAAAACCAACACGCCGCTCCAGTCCTGGGCAATCTCTGGGACACAGCCGGGGGGGGGGGGGGGGGCTATAAAGGAACCACCAACTCTCACCTTTCACACCATGCCTCCACATTGCGGCTAATTAGCTCTGATCCTTGTAATACTTTACTATGTCAACATGCACAGCAGTGACTATGAGGAAACACCTAGTTTATCAGTTCACAAAGGGGGGGGGATCTCATAATGATTCATTGTTTTGCTGATTATTTTTCATGTGCAGTATGAAATCACCCTCCATTATAAAATGACAACGCCAACACATTTACCTGCACACGTTTTGGGTTTGCCATCCTGTCCTGCAAAATGCAAAATGACCACTAAAGATGGCTTTGTCATTGTTTTAATGTCAGATGGGACAACGGTTTGAATACTGGACATATAAAAATGTCATTGTGGGATGAATACAACCTAATTCTTTGGAGAGTTAACTCAGAGAGCTAGATTCAACACCCCCAGCATCTGCTTCTCTGTGCTTGGTGCATGGCAGCAACTTACAGAGGCGGACTCTTAAAGTCAGGGCATTAATAATTTAATGACAGGGGAAAAAGTATTATATAAACCTTGATTTTGAAAGAACTATTTTTGCCTCTTCAACTAATTCCTTGGGAATACATTTGCCAACCCAATGCCGCAAAGGTTATAACCGTAGCTGCTATGTCCATATATTATTAATGATAACAAAGTCTACTCGTTGCAGAGAGGATGAATAGTTCAGATGGGCCTTTTCATGTCCATAGCATCTTAATTATAACACAGCTGGTATTTGTTTTTGTTTATTTGTTATTTTTTTGTTCCAGAGGAATGAGGAAATAAAAGATGGGCCTGCCTCTGCAAATGAGGTCGCTTGGTAACCTAAAGTAGTTTATCAAAAGCTGGTGACCTTGGTTCTATCGTTTTTATCGTATTAACCATTTACCCTCCCCTTGGCTTTCACATCTCCTGGTTCTGGGCCAGGTGCAAAGAGAAAGGTGACTTTGGCACTGCGATTTGTCTTGCTGGCAGCTTCACCTGCACCCAGATATCTTCCGAGGGGAGCGCAGAGCTCCTTTTTCTGGAACATCGCATGCTCTCTTTGGGGTGAGACGGAGAGGGGTCAGCCCTGGGCCTGTTCTGTAGCCTACAGCTGCCCGGGAAACCACATTCATTTTGAGAAAATTGAACTGTGGGATCTTTTGCACTGTTTCTTAATTCTTCTAAAGACACATTACGTTGTTCTCTGACACTATGCAGCTAAATGGAAATGCTTGACCGCCAATGCATTGGCCTAGCAAGAACCATATTTCTGAGACGTCTGTCTGTTAATAATTTGCCTAGGCTTCATTTATAATCTTCAGTAGTACACGTGCACAAATTCAAACATCATCACAACTGATTCATAAACATAAAAGAATAATTGTTAGAGGAAAAATGGTAGAAATATATTGGATTTACTGACAGTAGATATTTTCTTATCTGGAGAAAAATCCAAAATATATCGGCAGTAAGCAAAATGGCTTAATTTTGCAAGTTTTGTCCCTACATTGCTGTTCCATTACCAGGAATCCTTGGATTCAATAAATGGCACAGTGAGCACAGCTCCTTGGCCAGACCGGGGAGGGGTACTTTGTAAGTGGTCTCCTTGTTGTCTCCATAAAGACCCAAGATCCAATTTAACAGAAGAGCAAGATGATGCAGCTGTAATTTAGCAGGGACAGATGTATCCCTCATGCGAGGGAGAAAGACAATAAAAAATAAATAAATGGAAGTTATTTCCCTCCACTGCGAAACTCCCATTTTACAGTTATTTTCAATGGTATGACACAACTAATGGAGGCATTGTACTACTTCCTTAATATCCATAATAATGCATGATAGCTGAGTTGTAGACTCTGGATTTGAATGTGAAATTGTTTCTATTCAGGAAAAGGTTGTCGGGTATGACTATCGTGTAATTGGATTTTAATGTACTCAAATGAACCATACCTGTAAGTCACCATATAGATTAAGAAGGTACTTATTTGAGTGGATGCCAGGTTTATAAGTGAGCAAGCTCCATAAATTTCAACCTGTCAGATTTAGTTTGGGAGGCTAAAGGAGGATGAGACAAATTATTTGAAACACTTGGCATTTTATACTCGACTTTCCTTAGGAGGAGTGCTACCCTGGAACTTATACAACTCACAGAGGTTATAATAATGAAGAATGACTGCTCATTCAGCCTACATGTTCAATCACTAGAAAAGTCTTCATTTATTTAGTCATCACTTTATGCCCTGTATATATACTTATATTTTCAACTCCTTGCTCCTGAAAATGGAAATTGTATAGAATTATATTTACCAGCATATTATAAAAATGGACAGAGCACTCAAAGTTAGATTGAATATAAGCCTTTGTACAGAATACAGAATACAGATTATTAGCAACAGTGGAACACTTAAGAAAGTCAGTAGTGAGTTCTGGAAGGCCACTAGAAAGTAAATAATTGTTTCCACATCCTGGAATCACACGTTCAGCAATTAATACAAAGAATAAAAATGTTGCATAAGACTTCTTCGAAACTAAGGGCAATGCATATTATGATTAGACCAAGCACAGGTGTTGGTGTTGCTTTGGCAACGACTTAGACATAGAATTATTGTATCTGCAATCTGCATACCCTGAACAATAAATAACAAATTTAAATTAGAGGGTGTATTGTTCTTAACTTCAGCAACCATCAGACTAGCCAAGCTGATTTTGTATGAGGCATGCGTGGTCTCTCACACATAATATCCGCGCCAACGAATTTTTACCAAAAAGGTCGGGGTTATGATGCATTCAGGGTCACCTTTAAAATCGGAGACAGGATAATTCAGTCTCAGCTCCAGCCCCTCGAACCCAGACGCTCAAGGTGCAGTGAAGTGCATACACAGGACAAGGGCATATCTCTGCATCACTGACACACAGCCTCGTCCGCATGCACAGAAATGATATTGGCCAAAGTAAAGCAAGCATTTTAAATATTAATGTTCACAGCATTTGCTTTCTCAAAATAGATGACAGACTCCCATGGGCTCTAAAACATGTTTGCTTTGCATTTTAGTCTAGTTGAGACATCAGTTGAATGGTGAGTGGGTGTAGGTTTTCCCTACTGAAATATCAGAGGAGACTAATAAAAATGTTTTTTTTTTTTGGTTTTTGTGCTCAAGAGTTCTGTGTTATGCTGAAGCACATACAAATATAATGAGGGCTTTTTATTCCAGTCTACAATATAGGCCCAGTTCCATACTAACTGTAATATTTTAGACTTGTAATGACAAAATTAAGCACACGTTCCTTTTTTTTGTTACTTTATCATTGTTCATATATATCAATGACTTGTAACTGTGTTGTAAATTTATAAAGTAACACTAAAATAGCACTTCATTTTGTTGTTCAAAATCAAAGGTCAATATAGTCAGACAGAATCAGTGTGTTGTTGAATAAGATTTGGGGCCTACATACCTGGCTGCAGGTCATATAGCTTCACTAAAAGGCATTGAGAAAGGTGTGGTGACCACATATTGTGATGGTCAGTAAATATACAGCTGCACAACTGACTGATATGCCCTGTGCAAGTTGCCATAGAGACAAATGTAATGCAGATTGCAATCATTTTACATACATTTCCAGGATCATCATTGTGGTTCATTGAAAAGCCACACGTTCCAAATGTTCACAGTCAGACACAGAATCTCTCCGCCGAACATCATTTTTTTTCCCCCGGTCTCTTTGATCTTGACCCCGCAAACGCTGAGATACGACGATTATAATGATTTAGTGCAGCACAAGCCACTTTTGTGTTTTAATTACGTCTCTGTTGCGTTCTCCGGGCCCCTAGAAGCATCATCAAAGCACATTCCATTTAGAGGTCACAGGGGCCACGGGAGAGAGGTGGATGACTCCCTAATAACACGCAGGATAATGAGTGTAGCCACGCCACAGGAATGCCATCTCAAAATTGCACCTGCGACGACCTTTACTTTCACGTGAGGGTGAGTGACAGTAAGCACGCATTAAGAGAGTGCAGTGTGCACGACTGGCAGTCAGCTGTTTCCCTTCGCGAGGTCGCGGCATTCATGGATGAGCGATGGAGACAAAACCCAATCAGGCACCATGCCACAGCCCCGGGTCTGAGCTCCTGAGCCACTCTTTGTTTTGGGGGATGAAACGCTGCCAGGTTTGAGAAGCTGCAAAAACACTGTGACTCATGATGGTAGGTGGTGGAATGCGCTGTTATTCCCACTCACAGGGCAAACACATGGCAGTGAAAGCAGTGTAACATAATGGTAAGGAGCAGGGCTTGTAACCAAAAGGTTGCTAGTTTGATTCCCTGCTGGGGCACTGCTTCTGTACCCTTGGGCAAGGTAGCTAACCCAGAATTGCCTCAGTAAATATCCAGCTGTATAAATGGATAACATGTAAAGATTGTAGCCTATTTAAGTTGCTCCATATAAGAGCATCTGGTAAACGACAATAATGTAATGTAAACAGGCCATTGACCAGTACCCATTGACCAGTGAACACCTGTGGCTGTGGTGGGGGCAGCAGAGAGGAGCTGCTTTACTAAAGATGGAAACTGATTATGTGGTTGGCCAGTAGATATACTGTGGATGGCAAACATCCTTATCCAGGGTATTTTGTTATGCCAGTTACATCATAGCTTTCCAGCAGCCTGTGTCTACAGCAGGGTTGCTGCTAAAGTATTTGACCTGAAGCACATTGTCCAGACATACAAACTGCTGTGTCTAACATGAAGTTCAGACCCATGTACATCCAGAGTCCAGCACTCTGACAGTTATGCTGTACTTTTCTGTAAGACGTGATTTATATTTTGATTATGTTTCAGGCTAATTTTGGAAATTGGTCAGAGACCCACCAAGATAAGCTGCAGGATGGGACCAAGCTTCATAACCAAAAGAGGGCTATCTGGAGGGTTTTGAGGAAAGCACAGGAAGCAACCAGTGGTGAATACAGGGAAAAGGGGTCTTCCACATTCAGTTCAGAATTAGTTGTTCTCAGTCTTGGATCTGACAACCTTGAGTGATGATATCTTTTGGCAAAACAATAAAAGCCTTTCTTGTTTAACTGCCTGTTCACACACAGAAAAAAATAAAATTCTTAACTCATTGTCTAATCATTTTCTTTCTCTGCATTTATACAAACATTGTAAATCCAAAATAATATCCCAGTGCAGTAATGCTGAAAAAGCTAGATGTTTTGGGAGATGTATTGCTTCTCCTGTTCATTTAAGTTGTTCATTGTGATCGATCAAGGCAAGGAGTCCGCCACTACTGATCAGTGCATATTTGGAAGAATTATAAAAGGAAGAGGATCAGCCGAGGTGTTTTCAGCAGTACCCTGTTGACTAAAATACCTGTAACAAATAAAATATGAGCAAGAGAGAAAGGGAGTGGAGAAGAGACTAGGTATTTCTGCAGTCAGTAAATGAAGTGTGATTCATGGTCCCCTACCTATCTTTCACTTTCTGGACCCAGAATAGCTTGCACATTCAAGAAAGACGCATTCATGTTATTGAATGAATTTGTAACTTGTAATTTCCTTCCTTGCTTTTCAAGACCTTCAGACCTTAGGACAGTTTAAAATCGCTTTTAAACGATTTCCTGTTGTTTATCATCCTCTCCTTTCAAGCACCTGTAATTCCTCATTTTCCAAGACAACGGGTTAATGCAGTCGCTCTACCAGTGTGAACTGATCCATACAACGGCCAGCAAGGTAACATACAACAAGTGACTCACACACACACACACACGCACACACACACACACACAAACACATACACACACACACACAAACCTCAATGCGGACATGCAAGAGGAGTCATGGAAGAGATTCTGGGACTGTGTGTACAGTAAAACATGCTTCTTCCCCCCTCCTCATGTTTTTACATTAGATTATTTCTTTACCACAGGGGAGTAAAGCTTTACATTAAGCACAACATTAACACTGCACTAAAGTGACAGGTGAAGGCAGTGCTGAAGGCAGTTTCGTTGTATTATTCATGTAGGCATGTCTACTGCCATGGGATATTAAAACCATATATGCACTATATGCATCGACGAATACATACATACATACATATGTGTGCAGAACACTAAACACATCGCTCACACATGCATACATGACTCATGTCATTCTTATGATCAACACACATATCTGTTGTTATGAAAAATGTAATTTAGCGGGCAGAGCCAGATCCAGACTCATCCAGAATGACTTTGAAGGCAGTAAGTAAACACCAATATGAAAAAAAAACAATGCTAATATGAAAGCATATCACAGTAAAAAGATACTGCCTAGAACAGCATACAATACATACTCCCACTATGGTGAATATAGTGCCTAGAACAATTTACAAAAGCATCTGAAATCATAGAGTGTATATGGAGCAAAGAACAACATTAACTTGCTGATGCGATGAAAACATTAGCGGTAGGCAATAATCTGAAAGAGCTACATTGCATTGTAAGGCACCTGCAGTAAGTGCGAAGAGGATCAGATGGTGGCTGCTTGGCGTAGTGCATGCTCAGATCCAGGAAAGGCTGGGGAGCAATTCAGCCCCTCTCGCATATGTCTGTGCTCGCACACACGGCCATACATATGAACGTATACATACATGCCAATCACAGCACACAAAAATATGTAGGTACATGTATACTCAGGTTGCATGCTCATAGGCATATCTGCACACACACACACAAACACACACACAAAGTAGATATACACAATTAAACAAAAACAAAAAGCAGTCACTTTCAGAAGGAATTTTTTTGATCAAATTTCATTCCTCTGTAGATAATGCTTATGTCCCACCATTCCATTTACCGTTAACTTTGAGAAAACAAATAAAACATTTTAAAATCATTTTACATGACATTTCTGTTATTCAAGAGGAGAGAGGGTATCGTTGTTTTCTGCACAGAGAAGGATGCGGGAGCAGGCTAGATGATTCATGTTTTGTAGTACGGGATTAGCAATTTTATAAAAGATGCAACAAATATCTTCTCTCTCAACAAACATTGGCAACAAACACCTTATCTTGCTCCACTGTTTTATGCCTTTGTTTGAAGGCTGATTCTTTAATTAACACCACCAACCCTACCACACACACACACACACACACACACACACAGGCATGCACACAAAGACAAGGCAATTAAATGTCCAGGGACTCAGTCAAATAATTTCTAGACAAATGAAAATTTTAATGGACAATTACATTTTGCGTTTTCTTTCAGATTGAGCTCGGAGTCTGAGGAAGGGATTGTGGTTCTGGTTGGAGGGATAAAAATATCCAATCCTGAATCTCCAGTCCCCAGCTCTAGTACCCTCTGATTCATGAAACATTTCCTCACATATTTACTTTCATGTAAAATGGTTCTCTAATTATCAATTCATTACTTCTTGGAGCACTGCAGGTTTTAATATGCTCTAATCAAATTATAAGTGCAGGTCAGCCATTATGCGACAAAATGAATGTTTGTCCACTTTCATGTATGAATAAAAATGTAATGAGGTTGAAGTGCGCCCGATAATTGGATTAAATAAGGCAGACATTGTTCAATAAATTACTGGAAATTGCTCCCTTATTCAGCATGTGTTTATGACTGTGAACAAGAGCTCGGGAACAAGATTTTTGGAGCCATCTCAGTAAAATACTGAGAATGTTAACTTCATATGTGTACAAGGGACACAACAAAACTAACATACTTTGACGGTTCTTTCTTTCAGTTATAAATGCATGAAATTGTTTTGTAGTGTCTGCAGTCAGTAACATGCCATTTCACTGAGATGTACTTTATTCTGCCTAACAACAGTATTGAAAGGTTGCTGTTCCAGTGCCAATTCCACCCATAGTTGCACAGAATTGTGCAATTAACATCTGTTGTTTTATCCTTTTAGTGGCTTTGGCCTTGGAGTATTGTTAATGGCCATTTCTCCCTGTGATGTAACAATGGCTGACAGTAACAAAGACAGCAGCTCCCCGAAGCGCCGCAGCAATGATGAAGTATGACACCGGCATCATTTTCCACGCGTAAAACTGTGACAAAGTGTCACTACGTGAGAGGCGCGAGAAAAATGAATTCCCACCAACATATTAGCCGCGGAAGGGAGTCGAACTTGACGTAATGTGTCTAAATTCTCAACGAGGCCACGGCGTGTTTCTGACAAAGCGCCGGCGGCGTTGGTCGGAACGATAACGAGGTGATCAGGCGGCTCGGCCGGCTAAATCAGCTCTCCAAACTCAAAGGCAGCCGAAAACAAATCCCGACCCTTTGAGACAAACTTTTAATAACTACAGAAGGAACTACAGTACCATGTTCCTCCTGAGCTTAGCTGTCAAACAGCACTGCTCTCAGCTGTGTAATTGCTGCTGCGCTTTCAGTGAAGGAAAACTGACAGATAACAAGATTTACTGTACTCTGCAGATGACCTGCAAGAAAGCAGGCAAAATAGTACTTCAGATTTTCATTGTCAGAGTGAAATGCATGTATTCATCTATTTACAAGTGCCAGTTGTCATTATAATGTCACAAAGTTGGGGACCACTTTTCAGGATCTGTAACAAACTTCCACTGCAGTATATAATGAAGTGGCAAACAGACCGTATTTTTATCTTGAAAATAAATTGGAGGCTTATTTGAATATAAGAAACTCTTTCCATGAAAGCAACACTTTCACATAGAGAAAGCAAGCAAAACTGTATAGCCCACTGGAATTCATATGCATACACACACACACACATGCGCGCATGCACACACCACACACACACACACACACACACACACACACAATACAGTATTATCAAACACTGACCCTTAAAACATCTGGTAATGTGCTTAAGGATTCCATGAAAGTGGCCCATCTGGGACATGAACCCACAACCTCCTGGTTATAGGCCCACATCTTTGTAAAAAAAAAAAAAAAAAACCTACACCCTCCACATTACCATTGAAATATAAAATAGGTGTGTCAATGTGGGCGGTGGAAGTGGGGGGGGGGGGGGTCAGTGCCCTCCCATGCCCCCAATCGCTGACAGTGGTACCCTGGGCCTCCCCAAGGCAGAGCCCGTAAAAACGGCCCAGACAGGCTCCTGCTACAAGGGCTCGCGCCTGTCAATAGCTCCACCTCAACTCCGTCTCCCTTGATGACGGGATGTGAACAGAGCAGCCTGGGGGTGAGGGTGGGGTCTCTCCCAGAAAGGAGGCTCGCCTCCCGGAGGGGCTGGGTTTTTGCCACTTCCTGTCACAGCCGGGCGGTGAGACACAGCCTGTGCCATCTCTGCCCTCTTTTCCCCCCCGCTCCAGAGAAGGAAGTGCCAATCAACGCGACTTCATTAATATTTGACCCCATCTCACAAAGGCGGAGTGACACTGTTGAAGGAATATGAAAAGCCTATTCCCGGGAGTCCGCTATCAGCCGACGGCTGCGCCCGGGTCAGTAATTGAACTAACTGTAGTCCTAATGGCTAGGCTGAGACCATTTAGATCGAAAAGAAGGAGGAAGGGAGATATTAACTAATTAGGATGTCACTGAAATAGAATGAGGAACAATGCACTTCTATTGAGTTGGGGCTCATTTTGTATTAAAAAGGAGCTACATATTTAATTTTCGTGGATGTAAATGAGTGCAAATCGGTGGTTGGAAAATTCCTTTCAAACCTCTGTCACATGACTCACCTACAGTTCAGCTCATAACAAATATCTTACAGGCAATTTAAACAATGTTTAACATAGCTGTGTGCCATTTCGGCAATTAGAGAAAGTGAATATCATTATGTTCTTGACATATGCTGTTCTGGGGATACATTTTCATAACTGCATTATCTTCATTAAAGTAAGCATACTTAATTAGACCATAACATTTTTACTCCAGCATAAGCCGTTAGACCCAATGAGGAACTTAGGAGAAAGGGTTTAATTAAAACTGCATTTGCCTGCAGGACTGTGTGTCAGATTATAGCAGCATAAAAAGGTAAATTATGTCCTGAAACCTTTAATCTGCATTTAATGCAAATTTCTGGTCTTGAGTGAAACATACTCCTTAAACTTCATAACATTCTGATGCTATTTAATATTACATTTTAGAAATAAATGATCCACTGACTTGTCTACTGATTCTTCTCTCTTCTGCAGTTAACTTTCAAACACCCCCCCCCCCCCCCACAATAACATTCCATTTGGTGGTTTGGGTCGAAAAAGACAAAAAAAAAAACATTAGTTGTCATTAGATACCTAAAAAAGGACAGGCTTTTTTGAAATGAAATGGACATTTGTTTATCCTGTTGATAATACAGAAATCCACTCTCTCTCTCTCTCTCTCTCTTTTCCTCTTTCCATAATTTCCTTCTTTATCTCCTCAGGGTGTCGTGCCACAGTGCAGATTATGTTGCTCTTTCAGCATTGGCCGTCGCAGCGGAACATGAGAATCTTTAATATGTTTCTGTTTGCCAGACTTTTAATATTTTGTTGTGGTGTGTAAAGACACCTCCCTCACAAAGCAAATACATCCTGAAATTCATAATTCTATCAGGTGTTACAGATCGGCAGGGCATACCTCATACCTTCACAGCACCAAGAGCTCTTTTTGGGGTGTCTCCCCTAGAATCAAACACAATGACTTTGAGGTCTGACTCCTTATAAACATTTACTGTTGTGCCATCCAACCTCATTTGTACAGAGAAGTGCATTTTTAAGATGAAAGATGGTTTTTGTTATATGTTTCACTGCAACACCACACCAACTGCACTTTTGCATTACAGTGAAGCTATCACTGCCAATATGGCATTTTGGCCAAATGTATCGTGAGGTTTGTTGTTTTTTTTGTTGTATGTTGATAAAGTGCTGTGTGTTTCCTGCATGTTTTTTTTTAATCTGTAAAACACCTTTCCTTTACCACCTTTCATTCATTTTCAATATAACACCAAATTAAAGATCATTTTGTTTGTTTCAACACGGATCATGTGATCAGGAATGCTTTCATCGGTCTCCTGTCCACCGCGCATCCCCTCCTTTAAAAATAAAATGACCGCAGAAAGCCGCAGGCACTCAATGAGAGATTGAGCCGGCCGCTCCTGCACAGCCGCGGAAGCGAGCTCTTGCAGTAAAACGTCTTTAAGAAAAAATGGCCTAATAATCTGGCGGAATGGGGTGCAGCGTGGTGGAGACGGTCAAAGGCCGGCAGCGAAGATCGCTGGGAAAGGTCAGCTGAGTGCTGCTCACGCCTACCGCGGCAACAGAGGAGACTGCGCAGGCACCCTGGAAATGCCCGATGAGCCTTTGGGTTTGGTATTGATGATGGATGCTGTGGGAGTTAATTTGCCTGCGCTAGGAAGTGGTTTATTGGAATTTTTTTTTTTTTTTTTTACTATTGTTACATTTTTATGGCTGTTAAACATATTTTCAGCTCATGCTATTGATGGTGACATCTCTGTGCATTGTCTTGTAAATAGTGTCAACATTTTCAGGAATCCCCACTGAGATAATATTGTGCAAGTGCTCTCCAGTATGAAGATATGACCTTGGATATAGGAAAATAAACATCCCACAATGCATTGCTTTATTTTTTAAGGCCAGCATTTCACGTGAGGGAGCGACCACTGAAATCCACATACAACTTCTTTGTCTATAAAGGCCGCAAAGTTAACGCCAGTCTTCAAGAATCTTGCATTACATCATGCGATGAAACAAAACAAGCAAAAAAAAAAAAAACATGAAACAAGACCCAAAAGCCTCAAAGACAAAGCGACAAACACACAACACCATTTTTCAATGTGCGCCTGTTATATTTCTTCTAAATTATTTATTTTGGCAGACACTCAAACCTACCGTAGCAACTATAAGGTTACCCTGAGGACAACCAAAGAACATTGCCTAGATTAAAAAAAAAATAAATAAATGGGGATGCAAACTGAGGATGGGCCACAGCCTTCACATCCACGATATAAAAAATATGAAAGCAAAGAAACGCATTTGCTTGTAATACGTCCATCAACTGAATTTAGAAAAAAGTGTTAAACATAATTTCATTTGGCAGATGCTCCTTGCCAGGGAATCAGGGCATAAATATAAATATGAACATTTACATTTTTTAGTACGCTGGGATACAGTCATGTCATATATGTTTCCAAGGCAATTAATTTGTGAATGTCTAGAAGAGTCAATATCTAAAATAATTGCAGACAGAGAAATTCGGTTGGCTGCGGAACCTTCCCGAACTCTGATTGGTCCTCAATACTTAAAGGTGTTCTTTGGCCTCTCAGGCTAAGGCCCAGTATTCATGTTGCCATGGACACGTTGGCCCTGCGGGAGGGGGCAGGAGACAAGAGCCCTGATTTTACTCTGAGAGACCATTCCAGACCAATCAAACCATCTCTCCAGCTGCACTGCCCTGCATTAGAGCGTCATGTCAACCGTGACTTCACTAATAGAGAAATCAATCTTACCGGGTTGTAGCTGGTGTAGAAATCAAGGGAGAAGTTTTTCTTTTTTTTTTTTTAATCACTGCAACCAGTGCTTATGTGCCAGATTGTCAGTCTGTTTGATGTGTAATATTGTATTTGACCACACTGAAATTATTACTTTTATTATTATTTTTCAATAAAATATAATTTCTTAGTTTTGTTCACGTAATATACAAATTAATAGCATGTTTATACATTCTGGTTATCCATGAAAAAGGGTAACTGGAATGTATAATGTGTATAATGTACAATCAAATTTTAAACCAAATTTGACCACCAAATTTCATGGCATCATTCCACACAATCCATCAATGTATGAACAGTAAATATACTTAGTCATAGCAACGTTCAGGTTATATAATGCACATTCATGTAAGTAAACACACCCCTGACAGAATAGTGGAGCAGAAGTTGTAGCAAATAGCCTAAAGCTTATGCAATCATGTTTCAAAGGAGCAATATAATGGTTTGTGGTAACTGGAAATGTAATAAGTGGATGGTAGAGCAAGGTGAGGATTATAAATAAATTTCAATATATTGGTATGGTAAATACATTGGTAAATTGCCTCATTAAGATAAAAATGTTCCGTTGGTAAGTCTTAATCCTTATCTATTATTTGCCTAGAGGATTGCCCAGCGATATATTATTCATTTGTTTACCCTGCTGGCATTTCACTACAATAATTAATTCGTGTATTAATTGTTTCCAGTTAACTCTAAGGCGAGGGCCTCTGGTCAGCAGGTTTCATATCTGTGTAAGAGAAAGACAGATGCACACACCACGGTTCAATTAGACAAACTCCAGACATAAATTAAAAAGGAACTCTCACTTATAGTCATCATGTTTCAACCATAAAAAAACATATATGGTTTTCTTCCTAGCTGTAGTGCGTAGGTATTGACAAAAGCAATGGATGATTTGGGAGAGCGTGTCTTTTTTCGAGATTGATCTCAGTTTCCTTTGAAGGTTTATTTAAATCTCATTGTGGAGAGCTTTGAGGTCTCCCAGTTTATGAACACAGCAAAATAGCACCAGTGGCAATGGAATCAGAAATCACTGATATCTGAAGCAATCTGAATGCATTGAAAAGCAAAGAGTGCATTAAAATGAAGGATAGTCAAATTGAAGGTTCTCTAGTTTCTCACAAAGTTAGGACAAACTTTGAAAGTTTGTAAAATAAAAAAAAATGTAAACGCAGACATATATTAACATCAATTTAACATAACAGGAACATTGGAAAGTTTCAGTCTCTTTTTTTAAAGTAAAATTTCTTTTTTTCCAACATCAATCTCCAAACCCAAGCGAATTATACAAAACCCCCATACATCATGCCGAAATGCTCACCTGCAGTCTACCTATTTCGTAGAGGAACAGATATAAATCTCTTTAGACTGCATAAGCAACGTGGAGGTACATAAATCACTTTGCAACCACAGGTATACCAGACAAGCCATTGGTCAAAGACAAGCCATTGAAAGACATACAGGGAGCACTATAATGCAAACAGACCGTATGGTGCACCCACAGAGTTGCACACTAAATTGGGTGTAAAAAAAAGGTGCCGTACATGCAACAGAGTATGCAGTACCAGTCACACCTGATTAAGATACCATTGGAATTGGAAGACATCTTGATATAAGCACCTATTCTTAAATGCTTGCAATTTGTTTCTAAATATAAATTGTGAAGTTGATGCCTATGCGTGAATTTATTTCCAAAAAATTTTATTAAAAAAAAAACTTTTGATTTGTTTATAACCCTTTTTTGGTCCCAGCATAATTCCATTTGTGCTGTTTCTTTGTTTTTAAGTCTGTACTGTTATTCTAAAATTGTACCTGTACTGTATATATCTCAAGTTTTATTAATTGGATTCATTTCTTTCAGCAAGACCCAATTATACCTGATGCACGGTGAAAAAACATATTGAATGGAATTTTGCGTGACTCCAGATGAATTTCTCCTCATAGTACAGGGGGAAAGAAAAAGTGGCTTCCTTATACAGTTTATCACTTTGCAGTCAGTCTAATGGAATTACAAAGTAGAAATGTTTAGGAAAGGGCTTGAATAAGTTATAATTAATTGCAGGCCATATAGAATCATTGGGTGTTACGCTACATTCAGATGTGCTCAGAGAGGGTGTAATCAAAGAAGCAACCATTGAAGTAGGGATCCTGCCCTAACCTGTAATTTTGTTTTTTTTTATTTTTCTCATTTCTCCTCTCTCATCTCCTTCTCTTTCTCATTCTCTCTCTTTCACGCTGTCTTCCTCACTCTATTTCATAAAGCCATGCAAGACCTTGCGGAAGCAAAAATGTTCAGTATATGAACACTTGTGGCATAATCTTGGATTGATATTTCAAGAGTGAGGGGAAAGCTTTGAAGTTACTGTTTATGCTTGTTGCCATGGTTACAGCTCTTCGGGGAGATTCAGATTTCAGAGCAAAGTATCAGATTTAATATTGCATCTATTATATAAATGAGGCTGAGGCAACTATAACCTTAAGTGAACTTGAAAAAAGTAAAAAAAAAAAACAGCACTCTAAAAAAATGTTTAATGTATGCCAGATTGTCTGATATTCATCCTGATTAGTATTCCACTAAATCACCTGTGATACTGTACAAGGGTCACAGTAATTTTACTATACGAGGCACAGAATAATGTACAGCATAATGATTTTTGTAGCAAAATTAATTTCCACTGGAAAATGATTAACCTTATGAAGGCACAAGGCAACTATGAGCAAAAACAGTGTGTATGTTACCAAGTCAAGTAATTGCACACCAATCTCACGTAGAGACTTAGTGACTTACGTGGGTATTATACATCTGGCTGCAGTTGCTCATTGCTTGGAGCAGAATGTTTAAGTGTTGTACTCTTGGCCTAATTTGCCAAATTCTGGGGAAGGGAAGGGAAAGTGACCAATGCTGTCTTGGATGTCGCTGTTGTCAAAACATATGATAATTATTGTTGTTTCTGGCATGAAGCAGTAATGAATCTGGCCGCTGAAAAGAAGACTGTTCAAAAAAAAATGTAATTGAATTCCCATGTTAATGAGAATCAGAAGAGCGGTTTCACATCCTTCATGCCGCCACTCCATCAGTTATGTGCTACCGCATTACGTGCAGGGTAATGACCCAGCATTCCGTGAGCATTTCCGTTGTTTTCATTGCAGCATTGAAGGAAGTTATAATTCTGCATTAGAAATCCTCATTACAGGAAGACGTGTGTTATCGGTCATACTCAGGACCCAGGTAAAATGGGAGTGATCCAATACGCAGCACGTAATATAATTTAATTCTTATTTATTATGCATTTGGTTAGTGATTCCCCTGTCCGGGGTGACTTATATGCCTTACGGTTTTACATATAATGCATTTTATAGAGCTGGAAAAAATTAAGCAATTTAGGTTTAAGCACCTTGCTCAAGGGTAAAACTACATTGTCCCACCCAGAACCTGAACCTCCTCTTACTAGTCCAATTCCTTCAAACAATGCAGTTTCTGTCTCTCTTCACTCCTTAAAAATTACACACAGAGATTCCCGTGTCATAACACATGAATTAGATTACTTCATATTGGTGAGTGAGCAACAGGCAGTTTGAGTCTGGTGGGTTAGATGGTTGCCCCCTTCCAACTATTTGGATTTCATTCCTTCAGGTGTCCCCCCCCCCCCCCCCCAGGCCCTGGTTCCCCTGCCCCGTTGCAGTGGAGTTTAGGCCCGTCAGGGTCCAGCTGATGAAACCTTTGGAGAGTGATGAGTGTGTACAGGCTATTAAACAGCAAGTGTGGTGCAACGCCTCCAGAAGAGGTGGTGGAATCCCATGACCTCCAAGCCACGGCACAGTGACCCCAGTGATCATTAAACAGACTAACTCAGGATTCTGGGGGGCAATTAACATTTGCATTATCAGCAGGCTGGCACCCCTTTGCCCTTGCTCACACGAGTATGTAGGCCCCCAGCTACTGTACCATTCAAAGATGGAAAGGACAGCGCTACCTAATTAGCACAATTAAAGTTAGATGAGCATAGAACTGGGTCGGCATCAAGCTTTGATTCCAGAAACTGGCAGAACTCCTCCCAGCTAATTAGTAATTCCTTTGAACCTCAGAAACAGGTGTAAGTTAATAGCGCTTGAGCTCCAGCTTTATCCTGGATTCTTTTTCTTTACAGAAAAGATCACTTAGAATGTATATAAAAAGGTAAATAAAGACAATATAAAAAGTTGTTCACAGACATTTTACTGTACAAAGGGCTAGAGAATAGTTCTTCATTCTAAAAATACTGTTTATTAGTCCCGTGCCCCCACCCCCCCAATGGAAGTGGGAATATGAAACAATACCTCCAGCATAATGTCCAAGGGTAGCAGAAACAACAAAGAGCTCTGCTGTATGTTTACAGTGTGTGCAGGCTTTTGTCAACATTACAGCCTCGCGTAAGTGTCTTTGACTTTGATATTCAAATGCACGCCCTGGAACGGTACGTCTCCCAGTGCAAACTCTTTATTTTCTTGCCTCAAGCGTGAATCTGCATTTGGGCAATACCCACTGGCTGCTGTTAGAGACACGAGAGGAGGTGCGCTGTGAAGAGTTGCCTGTAAAATTGCAGACACGTCGAACGTACAATAACGAGCCACGTGGACAACGTTGTGGTAGTTTGACATACATGCTGGTGAGCATTATGATAGCACAGTGTTAAGATCTTTATGTTTGTTTCACTAGTCAAATGGAGTGTGTGTGTGTGTGTGTACATTATTGTGCAATTATGTCAGTTCCTGTGTCGTCTGTTTTTTCATACATGGTTTTCTTTTTCTTATGTGCCACCATGGCTTGAGTCAGCATGTGATTCAGGTCCCAAATGTGCTGGTTTCCACTGACTCTATGTGTCATTCCAAAGTGATCCAAAATGGCGGTTTATCATTCCATCAATTGGCTCTGACCTGCTGTTTGAGCCCCTCCCCTGGCTCTGTGACACAGAGTTGGACTTTTCAGGCGCTGGCTAAACCCTCTTAGACTGTATGTGTTTGTAAATAAATGGACGAGATTGGCAAATCTGCTGACCCTTTTCTCATGCTCCTAATTTGTGGTTTGGATAAGCAGTTTTCAGATCAGTGGTGATGCACGGCGGGTGAAAGCTAATCTGTGACTGTGCACGTCATGTCAAATCAATCTCTCAGGAATTCACAAGATAATTATCTTCTGCTCGTCCATGGTCTGCTAATTGATTCATTTTATATCAGTCACAATAGAAGCAGCATAAAAATCAGTAACGATTCATTCTTGGACTGACTTTCTTGCAGTTTCCAAAGTTTTATGCCCAGACATTGAGACTATGTGACTCTCACCCCTAAGTGATCATGTAGGTTCAGTTTGCAGACACTACTTCTGAGGCATTGTGCTAAATTAGGTCACAATCACGTACAAGGTTTTGGAAATGTCTATTCACATCTTTCATTCAATATATGTATGCAGAAAGAACAAATGTAAAAGTATTGCCTCATGCCTGTTATTATTTTGGTACTTCTACTAGCGTTTATACCTTCACAAATACTACCTACATGACAACAGAAGGATCGTAATGAGATATTTATTTTTGGTGGTAGGTATAAGAAAATGGTGTGATTTAGCTGCAAGTGCATCAAATCAACCAAACACTTTGTTAACTGACATCCATTTTTCCTTTTCTTCACATTTTGCTACATAACAATGTAACACAATTTAATATAATTGTATATAATATACTGTATATGCAATCTAGAAGTAATGCAATCTATAACATACTATTACAGTAAACTATTAAAAAGCAGCTATGATGAATGACTTTGACCTGTGTGCCACTCAGAGGAGTCTGGGACCCCAAATTAACTGGTAGTGGGGAAACAACCCTAGAGCAGACTAGTTAATGAATGACTGACTATATAACATATTACAAGTTTTGCTGGCATAACTATATTTTATACAGTTAAAATATGACAGCAGGGGTATTGACCATAAACACAAGCCTCCCATTCAGCGCTGACAACCAAACCACCCAGCCTGCACCTGATTATTAATTGGGTCTCTATATTTTCATGAATCGCAAAAATAAATTACTTTTCTGTTGCTAGGGACCCCCCTGCAATGCAATCACAGACCCCAGACTGGGAACCACTGACACCAATCACAGTCCTCCACACTTTCTGTCGCCTGGTATTGGGTTCTTGGTCATTGCCTTTTTAGAGTGAATATTACAATGTTGCCAGCATGGGGTCCTGACAATTTAAGTGAATTATGTGCATATGATTAAAATTAAATTGCACCTTAATAACATTTTGCAAACGTGTGAGTATGAAGGATTCATAGAAACAAATATGGAAAATTCCATAGGTATGGCCAATTCATACACATCTAAAATTATTTATTCTTTTTTTTTTTTTTACCTCAATGCATTACCACATAAAGCTGTCTGATTAAAATGATCCATCCTGGGCTCTGGTGATCTGGGCCACTAATTTGCCTACACATAGATAAATGCAGCAATTAAGAGCAATCCTGGTTTTAATTTTCAACGAGATTACTTCAGAAGCAGCTATCACCTCTCTGGACTCAATTAAGTTTTCAATTCAAAGTAACTCTCCTGTGAAATCATTTACCTTCGATGGCTTTTGTTTTCGTATGGGAGTGTGTGATACCTTGAAGGATATCACCTTTGCATGACTCACTGATTCTCAGACCATCTAGGTTGGGGTTACTCAAACCTTGCTCCTGGAGGGGGGCGGGGGGAGGTCTCAGTGCCTGTAGGCCTCCTATCCAGTCAAGCACTTATCCAGGCCATTCAGCTAATCAGTGTCTTGATTGAACCAATTTGGAGCCCTTTCACACACACCCTCAGCATTGGAATTCTCATCCATTTGTACTCAGAATGTGGATACCGGGGCTAATGTGACACCCGAGTGAATTGGATTGCCAGTCCTCTCCCAAGCCGGTGAAGTCACACACTAATTCTTCAGCAAATGCTGAAGAATTTTTTTTTTTTTAGGGGGGGGGGGGGGTGGGTGCTATAGTTCATGTGGCAAGTTAGTTTTCAAATCCTCCAATAAAGAGGATGCATCTGCTTGAGGAACGCCCACCACTGGTTCCATTTTTTTCCATTTTCAGTGCTTATTTGTATATAAATCTACTGACTGTTCCGCTGAGTGTTGCAAAAGCAGTTAATGTTAAGGATATAATTTATTCATCTTCATTCTGGCACATCACCCCAGACTTTGAACTGGGAAAAATATATATCACTTGAATTCTTATGAATAATTAGGAATAATTAACAAGTTTAACCAATGCATCATTGTTGGAATTTTTGGTAGTAGTAGAGTATGAATTACAGAGTATAAAATCCATAGTGTATGGATTTTAGTATTTAGCAATTAATAACAAAAAAGGACAAGGGCATTTGTAAATGCACACTGTGAAATGTTTGTGAAGTGTTGTGACAAGGGTTAGGACTGGAAGTCCCATTTTTCAACCAAATAATCAATCTGACTTTGACGGGCTTATTTCTCATATGACTTACATAAGCTATGTCACATGTATCCAGGGCGACAAATGGATACCATATAACCAATGCGAAACTATGAAAAAAATGTGAGAACAAATGTCTCACATCTCATTTCACAAGGAAGGCATGAATAGTAATGCATGTAATATCATGGTTGGTATTCGAATGACAAGCGTAAAAGGGCTTTTAGCATCCTGCCACAGCCTTGAGAGTAATATTGCTTAAAACGTTCTAGATGGAAAACGTCAAGGCTTGGAAAGGGGCAGACCTTTTTCCAGGTCTGCTTTGGATAATTCAATGGCCAGTGACTCATTGTGTGTGAGTTAATGAGTAGTTGAAGTCAATGGTTTCAGTCTCTTGTAGATAATTGTTGCATGACTGAGTAAGTTCCAGTCCAAAAGGAAGAATGAATGATTTAGGTGATCTGTAATACATGTTGAACAATCTTATTAGTATTAATAAAGGCTTTTGAGTACAACTTCACAAAGCCAGATCAATTAAGCATTAGGTTGGAGGTATTTGTTTTACTTGCGGGTAAATGCAAGTAATTATACAGGTTTCAAAATGGGTTTTCTTTTCCCATTTTCCCCTCAGTGACTTCCAAGATTGGTTTCAGGACCCATTAGCAGGTGGCTCTTGAATTAATCTCACAGAGACCATGAGGCACTGCCACTGATAGACTATGACCTTCATACAACCTCGACTGTGCCTGCCAAATATATATGTATTTTTTTTCTTTCTCTGTTCATGAAAAACAAAGATATGAGTAAGCTGAAAGCTAAAGTGAATCAAGACATGTATCCGCTAAGTGCTGGAACATCAGTGTTGACAAATAGCACTGAAGACCTCGTTTTGGTAGGCGCTAATGTAAGTGGATAAATTCAGTTACTGACCTGTGACAGGCAGGGCAGTAGTCCTGCTCAAATTCTTCAATGAATGAAAGATTGCTCGCTTCATTTCTTCTTTAGATTAATGAATCAGCTAAAAGTCTTTTTGGTAAAGAGATCACATGCCCTAAATATTCTTCAGTTTCAAAGTGTCTTTCTAGCCACACAGCAGCACTGATTGCTCAGAGCTGATTCAGTTATTATTTACTGTATATTGACTCATACAGAGAACAGAGCTTGTGGTACATGTAAACAGTCTGTCTAGTGTCCTCATGATCACAACTTCCATCAAGTTAACAATAGCCTTACCTGGTCACAGTAGCTAGATTGAGCACATAGATTCATTTTCTGTCCAGCTGCATGTGGTACATTGCACTGAAAAGAGCCACTTTCTTTGTGTGATTCAGTTTTAAACTGTTTCATCATAAATTATTATCTAGATTCTTATCTTGGTAATGAGTGTAATTATTAGTGTCTACATTGTGTAGTAAAGCACATGTCTGGAATAGAGCCACATATCGTTACAGATTTAATGAATTCACGTCTGTCTGTCAGTATTGTTTTTGATAAAACATGCTTGCCATATAGCTGTCTAATTCATAAATAAATCTGTTTTGACATTCCCAAGAAAGATAAGATTCTCTCTTGCTCCTTCCTCTCCTTTTTTTGTTCTGCAGTGGATTGAGGACAATAAATTTTAACTGCATATTATGACAACACAGTGCTAATTTCTAGTCAAGACTATGCGTGTGTAAATTATCATGCAATAACGATTTATGTAATTTCCTGTGTCGACTGTTTTTCATACATGGTTTTCATTTTCTTCATTTTCCACCATGGCTTGAGTCAGCATGTGATGCATGTGGTAGTTTGACATACATGCTGGTGAGCATCATGATAGCACAGTGCTAAGCTCTTTATGTTTGATTCACTAGTCAAATGGAGTGTGTGTGTGTGTGTGTGTGTACATTATTGTATAATTATGTCAGTTCCTGTGTCGTCTGTTTTTTCATACATGGTTTTCATTTTCTTATGTGCCACCATGGCTTGAGTCAGCATGTGATTCAAGACCCAGATTTGTTGGTTTCCATTGACCCTATGTGTCATTCCAAAGTGATCCAAAATGGCGGTTTATCATTCCATCAATGGAGTCTGACCTGCCAGCTGCATGTGGTGGCATGAAGGCCTTGGCTTGCTAGCTTGCTACTGTTACAGCTACTGAAAGTTGAGGATACTTAGCCAAAGTTAAGGTGACATTGGGTCTGTTGATAATCAGCTCTGACTGACAGCAGCTCAGGATATTTCAATGATCTTAGGGGAACATTAAAAATAACTGCTGTGGAGCTTTTCATTTAACTCTGGATATATCATTCTAGAAGAATTTAATGAATATTTAGCCATTTTTTCCACATTCATATGTTTACAATTTATTGAATGTCTCTTTTGTATTTAATCTTCAGTGTACAGCATGAGAAATTATGAAAATAATGATCAGTCACAATGATGAATGTAATCAATGGTAGTATAAATAGCAATAAACATGCCATTTGTCCTTTAGAAACCAAATCGGTTTTCCATCATCTCTTAAAAAATTAACTTCCGTTAACAAGTGCAATGCGTGTCCCTCGGTGACTGATGAGGTCTTTTTTTTTCTAAATTTTCAAATTGCATACAGATGAGTAATATGAGAAATGTGCACTGAGTTTAGCAATTGGCTCTTCCTCTAAAACCTCTTTCTGGGCCTGTTTGATCTGCCCATACTCATGTGGTTTAGCGCAATGTTATTGAACAGAAAGTTATTAGCTGTGTCTCAACATTTTCCTCCTTATCTGTGGAGCAGGGCTACCCACAGAGAGATTAGCCAGGCATCAAATAAACGAGATTCTGGCCCAAGAGGCTGGACTTCTCTTTTCATTAGCGAGAGTTCCAGACTCAGTTATTCTAAAAACAAGAATAGACGACAGGACAAAGCAATTTTTTTTCACTATGAAAATAATGTTGGTATTATAATAGTACTGTGTCAAGACCAATGAATGCAACATGTACAACCAGTGAGGGAATTGACCATTTTGGTGGTTGAATTGAAAGTTATTGATAAATGTATTGTATGTCAGCAATGTGCAACTTGCAAATGCAGATGAATTGCACTTTAAATCTAGGCTTAAGTTATTCTTCATTGTAAATTTCTTGAAATTATTAAATGTCATTGGTGCATTCGCTCCTTTAAATCATTATTATTATTATTATTTTAATTACCAGTTTCTCCACTCTTACTTGCCTGTCTCAAAGTGTTTCAGATAGATGAAGAATGAGAAAGTGCCGTGACCAATACATATTTTGTTGTTTATGCTTCAACTGAAATGACAGTTAATTGTTGTTGATGTGCATGTCTGTTTGAATGCATGTATATTATGTATAAATGTAACTATGTATTTTTGTTTGATACGACTTTCATTTTATCCTATCTCTCAGGAATGGGCAACCACCAGGGCCTGAGGGAGGATATGACCTTTTTTTGCTTGGCATTCTGCTACTGTATTATGTATGCCATGATGAAAATAAAATATTGGCCAACAGTTTCCTCTGAAGTCACTGTTTTCTTCTTTGCTCTTCTTAAATTCTGAGTGTATGTGACAGTGGTTGGGCCATTTGTTATGAGGTGTGTGTTGATGCTGAGTTACTGCAGGTTGACAAGGAAGATAATCTCAGTGTAGAGATTACAATGAATATTATGTCCTAGAAATTTTGTCTGGAAAGTCAAGACACTGGAGTTATATTGAGAAATTGAGAGTGTTTGTGTGTGTGTGTGTGTGTGTGTGTGTGTGTGTGTGTGTGTGTGTGTGTGTGTGTGTGTGTGTGTGTGTGTGTGTATTTGTGGGTGTGTGCATCATTACATGTTTCTGTAGCTGGAGAACCATAAAGGAGTGATTTTAAAAAGATAGGATCAACAGTGTGATACAATTTGTAAATAATTTGAATAAAAATCCATACTGCAGATGTACAGTTGTGACAGTTACTTCATGCATCATTCTATCAAACACTTCCCCCCCCAATACCTGTCTCAAAGCTGAGGAAACCAACGCAAAAGAGGTTATGTTGTCTTCCTCACCTGTTCACAGTCAATTGTTGACACGCTTGGACGTGTATCCCAGGAAATAGAGATCACACTATTAGTGTCTTTCATTTTTCTCAAACGCCCAGGCGTTGGAGTGAGATCTCACTCAGCATCAGTCTGTTAGCCCCTGTCCCACATGCTGCATTGATGCCTGACCACTCTTTATTTATCTCTGAAATCATTTTTAGGGTCATTAAATTTGACAGCAGTGAGTGTGAACCGACTGCATGATGGTGAGGAGACATGCTGAGAGCTAATTGAGAAAACACATTTTCATACCTTGGCAATGTTTATAAAATTTCATCAGCAGAAAGTAATTTTATTTTTGTCAGTTTTATTGGCATTTAGGTGAACTCCACCAATTCTTTGTGTCTCAGTTTTTTTACAGGTATAATTAATACAAGGTATGATTTACTCTATTAATATTCTAAATAGCTTTTGTTTAGCTTGTCATGCACCACTGCAATCAATGGAGTATTGTATTACACGTTATGCGTGAACAGTACAAATTAGTCTTATCAGGGGATCGCTTGATTCCAGCAAGCAGATTTTTGAGAGATGTTGATGCAGCATTACAGTGTTATAGAAACAATAAATGTTATTTTAAACAGCAACGTGGATTATATTGATCACTCTATAACCCATATTTTTATTCACTTAACAGATGCCTTTATCCAGAAAATTAATTTTTCTGTTGGGTTTGACTATGTCAGTTTAAAGACCATCGTGACTTATAGCCAGAAAGAGGAAGCTCATGAGGCTTGAACACACAGTATATGGGTCACCTCTCTCTTTATAGGCTGTTAAAAGCACTTCCTGGTCCTACACAAAGGCAGTTGGAGCGCACAAAGTGGCAAAACTGACAAAGCTGACGTTTCAACATGCAGCAACAATTCATAAAAGACAAGCCATTTGTTTTGAGTTTTTTTAGAGGTTATTTCAGAGAATTTTTAGAGAAAGCACTGCGGCAGTGGTGACCACTGCGATGGAAACAGGGAGGGCAAACACTCCCGAGGCCTGTCAACAGCAGCAACAGTGTGGCTGAAGGTGTCACTTTGAGATGGGAGAGTCTGGTGAAGGTGAGAAGTCGTTACCACAGTTTCCATTCCCATATATATATATATATATATATATATATATATATATATATATATATATATATATATATCATTTTTTTCTAATTTTCTTTCACACACCTGGCCTTCTGTGATTCTACAGAGGAAAAGAAGAAAAGTTTTTGGTTGTCTGTTGCATCCTCCAGCACACTGAGAGCTTAAATTTGTTTTAATGGAAACTGCCAAAAGCTTTTTCCCCCTGCAGCCGAATACAATTTTAATTTACTGAGAGGCCTGTGATGAATCACAAAGCGGTCAACGTGCACGGAAAAGCCATTTGTCTTTGTGTGTTCTCCCCCGTTTACTCCAGCTGATACTCACAGTGACTGCAGTGACTGGTCATTTGTTTAAGTCATCAGCTCCAACAGGAAAGTTACCACTTAAAAATCCAGCTATTTCTTAAACTGTGTGAAAAAAAAAATACAATCTTGCCTTTCAAGATTGACATTTTTGGAGGTCAAAGTCTGAGTGCGTCTTTGTATACAAGCACTCTGTGTACAAGCCTCGTGGCACGTTTACATGTTATGTTCTGGGGAAAAAAAAATCACAAATTTTACAGGTTCTTCTAAGTTGGGCACTGTCTCGAACATAATGTACACTAAGTGTCTGCATAACTGTACTCGAATGCTTGCCTGGTGATGAGAGATGACAGAAGAGTGAATAAGACCACCATGAGCAAAACTAGAATGCCTTTTTCCAGCTCTCTCAGCTCACATGGGTTTATGATATTTTGTGCCTCTGCTCATTACAGACTTGTGTTTTGGCACACTGTGTGTGTGTGTGTGTGTGTGTGTGCCTGCTCGCCATCAGGGAGAAGTGGGACCACACTGAGAAGTAATTTGTTTTGAAAGCCAGCTTCCTCGCATCTTAAAGCCAGGCGTGAATAAATGATCAGTTTACGTTGACTCGGGCGACGTGCTCATCGACTGGCTCTGCCTTGCCTTTGCTCAGAAACTGGTGAACCCTGAGTGGCTCCTAAGGGGCCTGGTGCAGGTGCACGGGCACGAGCTTAGCCGAAAGAAAGGGCACCAGCGGGGCCTCGCGCACGCCAGCTTAGCTGGAAACACCTCATCTCTGTGTCGTCACGCTGAGGAGGACATCAGTGGCGGGCCACTGTTTTCGGCACGGCTTGCCCAACTGGGTCATGTGCCTCATTCAGTCGCACTGGTTGTACCGGCTGGCAGGGCTGATGGCTTGGGAGAAGGGGGTGTCCACTCTCTGTGTACCGCCAGCAGCAGCAGCAGACCGGAAAAGACAGCTTGTGCCGATCCACTTTGAAGCCTTGCGCTGGCTGGCAGGGCTAAGACGCCCCCGGGAACTGGCAAAAGTGAAGTGCACACTCACTTCCAGCGCGCGGCCGGCCAAACGAAAGGCTCATTTTCATGTGAAAAGTGACCAGCGGACTGTTTTCACTCGATTCTCGAGCCGCACGTACAGTACGAAAAGTCAAACCAAGCTCCTCAGTTTCAGGTTCCATGATGGCATCCACTGGCATAAAAGTACATGTTCTGTTGTTCTGCAGAACAGCTGAGCACAACAATCATAGAACTGCATTTATTTTTCAAGGGCAAGCGTCCCGATTCTTTCTGCCCTGTGTAAGATTGGTGTTCAGCGGTGTGATTTTTCAGACCAGCCAATTCGCTTTGCATGCAGATGAAGTACAGGTGGGTGCTTTGCAGGCGTAGATCAGCTTGGCACCAGTGCTGAAACAGATGTCAGAACATATCACTGATCAGTCCTTCCTACATGCCCGGTAGGAGATGGAGCCATTGTTGTAGGAGCTGTATGGTACAGCATGCTACCCCTTTTTTTGCATCCTGGCAATATGCACTTACACCATTGCATGTCACGCTAGATTATGATGATGTAGTTTACTGCACAATGAGCTAAGAGTTGAGATGAATAGGAAGCAGCTCTATGAACAATAGAATTCACTCTTTGATGTCTGATTCTTTGTTTTACAGGTGTATTAACCCTTGTGTGGGACAGATGAATGTGGTTGTAAAAGGGAAATGAGGTGGGTGTGTGTGTGTGTGTGTGTGTGCGTGTGTGTGTGTGTGTGTGAGTGTGCGTGTGCATGCGTGTGCGTGCATGTGTGTGTGTGTTTGTGTCCGTGTGAGTGGAAGGAGCCTGCCGAAAGAGAAGTTCAGTACAAATTAAGCCTGGTGAGATGATGGGGTGAGTATCATTAAATTTGCCCACATTAGTTCCCTTCAACTTTGCACTAACCCCTGCCTCTGCAATGTTTCTTCGGTTTTGCTTTGTTTGTTCTTCCAGCATTCTGCGCTTGCAGTGTCCTACTGACTACAGTACACGTTCTCTCGAGTTGGTAGGATGCATTTTATCCCAAAATGCAGTCACTGCACCAACAGATGTTACCATGCCAACTTAAGATTCATAGCTAAATGAGAACTTGTAACTCCAACTGAAAATAGCTAATGAAATCCTAATGGGAAGGGGGGTGGGGGTTTGCCATTGTCTCTGTACTCTTAACTTATTCTGCTTAACCCAAAACCCTCTCTCAAAGGTGATGTAGTTACGTACTGCCTGTATTCCCTGACTCCCCATGTGACAAATACACAAGCCTGCATCAGTAACTTTGCTTATTTAAAAGTAAACTGTATATACTGCTGATCTGTTGAAATAAAATGCACAGTTGAATAGCTCAGTATATTTCGATGTAAAGCGGTCCTCTTTTCCGCAGACATGCCTTTACGCAGAACGCAAAATGTGAGCTGTTTAGACAGATAATGCCCTCGACAGTAACTTACAGTCGCGAACCGTTTTCGTGGCATTCATATTAAACGTCTTCTCGTCGCGAGCCAGGCAATTTGGGCTGAGGACTGTCTGTCTCTGACAGTCCGGCGTAATAAGAGAACTATTTCTCTAGTTTATTCCCCTGTGGCAGCAGCGATGATGGACGTATGGATGCATTCCACGTGAAGTCTTCTGGATTTTCTAACACTCTGAGCAATATTCCGCATGCGAGAGCTGTCACCAAGGTAATATGGTCCTCTTTCTTTCTCTCGCTGTCGTAAAGCCTCTTTCACTTGAAGTCGGAGAGACCCTGAATTTTTAAAAAGGACAGGTTTTAACGTCCGGGATATGCATGCAACACACACTTGTAGCTAAGTTTTTACTTACTTATTTATATATCTTTAATGGAGCACAATTCACTCTTAATGACAGCGCAACAGGAAGTAAGTTTGGCCTGTTCCACCCTCTTGCCAGTCGCATTGCTTTTTTTTTGCTGCTCTTTCTATTCAGATGGTAATAAATTGCTAATCACTGCCTCGGGCCTCGTTTATTATGCGTTTAATTAGAAAAACGGGGAAGAGCGCACCGTCTACCTCACTTCAACCCACAACGACCCTGTGGCTTCAAATATCGTCAGCTGTTGCTCGGAGTTACCAAACCTATTTCCCACCATTTCACTCACAAATTGAAATTCTTTCCTAAACGATGTTTCATATTGTTAGTTTAGTTTGATTGGGTTTCTTCACACTCGAGCAGTTCCTCGTATTAAGCAAACAATGACTGCGCTTAAGTTAGCTGTCAAATGAGGACTCTAATAGAATTAGTGCTTCCTGAGCTTTATGCTTACATGTACTATATACATTGCTACTGGCCTGATAAAAGTGTAATTATTACTTACACAAGCGTGTTCACAGTTTACACACACACATTGCCAGACCATTACATGGGAGCCATTACAGTTATCTGTCGACAATATAAAGGGGAATGATTTTAAACCCACTTCAAAAATGAGTGTACTTTACATTAGTACAGTACATGAGCATGTGATGATATTATCATCAGATATTATGGCTGATTGTGATCACGAAATACAGATGTTTCATCAAATTCAGTTTTACACCCATCTCTTCTAGCTTTTACTAGATAAGATGGATCTTTTACAGGAAGTGGGGCGTTTTACTTAAACCACAGCAGTGTTGATTCATTCTGTGGGATCTGTGTCATAATTCGAAACCCCCAACAACGTCTTCAACCTGTGAAGCTAAAATGAGGTTATCACAAAAAAAGAAATGTCAGCAAATCTGCATTGATCGTAACATCTGTTATAATATTTATTCCCACTACCTGTTTTACTGTAATTCATGTTATCATGTCTCACTTGCTCCTAATTAGAAAGACATTGGCAGCATCACGGCAACAGAGTAACTGGAAAATATGATGGTAGAGTGTCAAATAAAAATATTGCCACAAATCACAGGTCATGTAATATGAACTATTTGCTTTTAATACGAGATAAGCACCATTAGTGTATCATCAATATTTTAGATATTGCAAAATGGTGCAATGAGCTAACTTACATGTTACATGTCATCAATATAATGGCCTTATGTTCTCCTATGTTCCAGCTTAGTCAACCATGCCTGTTGGCTGCAATATGTACAGGCATAGTATTCTAAAGCATGTTAAATGGTTTAAGTGTTTCAAAAGTCAAGTGTTTTTCTTTTGTTTTTTTGTTGGTTTGTTTTTTTTTTGCACCCATTTGAAAAAAAATCTTTTGTATGAGGGCACTTCCAATTAGATTTGACAGGGTAGATTTTCTGCTGGGAAATGCGTTTCAAATTCTATTCAATTATGTGTCGCAATTATTTTGCTGTAATTACGCTGCTCTGCAGCTAAATAGGAAGATTTATGGAAAGCACTTTTACACCAGGTGAATTATATGAATTAAGTGAAATAATTCAAAGTGTGAATTGCTGAGGAGTACCAATGACCTGTTTGTCTATGAAACTGAAAAAAAAGAAAACTACAGCTGGCAAGTTGCGTGTTGTCCCCTCTGACCCTGTAACACTCTCTCTATCTCTCTCTCTCAAACACACACACACACACACACACGCACACACACACATCAGTCTTTCTTCTCTCTCTGCCTTTTCCCAGTACAAAGTTTATGGACACGTGAACTGATTGTGAAACAACACTTGTGAAAAAACAAAGAGGGCAATGACAAAGACCCCAACAATCGTTCCCCTCTTGGAGATTGGAAACGGGCAGATAATCCTTTTCCGAGTCCTATCCACTCTACCTGACACTCAGAGCATATAGTACATAATCCCCTCATTGGCATGAAAGTGTACACCCATTCAAATATACCTTCTGTCAAAATCCACTTACCTGCCATCCACATTAAACAGAGAGGTATCCCCTCGTTTGATCAATAACTCCCTCTGTGACTTCATACCTCTTTAGCTTTAAATTTGCACACGTTATTAACCTAGGCCCATAGTTTCTTCTCTGTAAGTATATTTCCCACAATTCCGTGCGGATTCAATTCAATTTTAATAGGTGCTGAGTTTGAAGCATTAAAGGGGACCGCCACACGTGATAAAGCCAAATTGATTTTGCTCGATAAGTCACAGGATTTTTTTTTTTTTTTACTAAATCTAAATCATACTGCAATCATAAGCATCATGAGTCAGATCAAGTTAAGTCTTCCCAAGAGCAACACAAAAGATATTCCTCTTGTTGTGAGTGAGGGAGGAGCAGAGGTCTGATTTGGGGCCTTAAATGGCCTGCTCTGTCTGTTTAATACCACTTCACATAAAGGGATTGCAAATACAAAAGCACTCCGGTGTTCTTTATCACAGCCTTAACCAGCCCACCGGATGCAGAGGCATGCAACCAAGGAGGGGCAGGGGAACGGAAAGTCACACACAGTGTAAAATACACAAGTACACAAATTCGCACTGGGGTGTCCGCCTGCTCCATCCCCTGCCAGTCACACCATGGAGGGGTACGAGCAGAACTTTCATTGGGGGGGGGGCTGGGAATGCAAGCAGAACGCACTGCTTTTGAGTGCTACGTCAGTCTTCATATTTTACTGTATAATTATATTTCCAGGGGTTAAAATGCAGCCAGATTCCTTTTTTTTCTTTCAGTTTGCAACAACTGTTCCCTCAGATCACACGGCACTATATGAAAGAATCAAAAAGACAGTCAAGAAGAGTACACAGAGTACTTTACCCCCCACTATGGTTTTTTCTGCACTCCCCAAAACCAATGTTGGTTTGCAATAAAATATGAAGAAAATACTGAGCAAAGATGCCCCCCCCCCCCATCCTCAGTACTGCAGTTTAGAGCCATGTTAGCAGATTCACAAGAGCCTACACGCTACTTAGACAGACATTTCTATGACAGGATTGATGTGTGGAGGATTGATTAACTCTGGTGAGCCGGTTTGATTAATATCCTGGTCAGAGTGCGGGTTTGGGGTCGGTCCAGGCCTAATAGTCTCATAACCTCTGTCCTAGACACTACTTCGATTTCATTGCCTGAGAGGGACGTAAACCTGACCCTGACAGGCAGTGCTCCGGACATTCTTATTAAACTCCACTACGGTCAATGATGGGCAGGATTAAAGTGTGTGTGGCGCTCACCCTAAGTTTGAAAAAAGCATTCTCCCTATACCTTTCTATAGCTTTACCCCAGGACACACAGAATGTAGGCATACACACACACTTACGTACACATCTGTAATGTGTGATTCATTTTGCTAATGTTATTCATACTTCAGCAAATGTTTTGTTTCTGTGATTTGGAAGCCATGGCTGTAATGAGGAACAGTCTACCAGAGAATGATTCGATTACAGGACATTGTAATATTATATATGTTATATGTTATACAAACTTATATTTGTATTTATGCATACCATCTCTGTGCCGTGCTGTTCAAGTGTTTTAATTTTCAAACCCTTTTCGCAGTCAGCTGTTGCGCTAACTGTGTACATCGGTTTCTGATAAGGAGAAACTGTGTCCTTTGGCCTCCTTGATTACGGTGCCTAATTGCGTTGGAGAGGGGGCCACTTCTGCTGAATTCAAACAAGGAGGAGTAATCAGGGGGAAATTAACGAGGTGCTGAAATTGCAGAAGGGCTAAACAAGCGGTACACGGGCGCTTGTGGGGGGACGCGCGCAGCTATCGGCGAGCGGCTGACGCGCTTTTGTTGGCTTATTCATTTGAAAGTGTGCACTCAGCTCCGAGGTTAATGTAGATTAGTGAGGTGGAACGGGAGGCTCCACATTCATTTGTTCTCCTGACTAAGACGGGTCATTTCCATAGTGAGGACACAGTTTGGTTTGTGATGCATGCGCATCCCATACAGTCTTCACTGTGTGGTCACATGCCTTGAGTCACACACACACCAGAAATGCCACACAGGGTCAGAGTGAATGCCTATATCTGTGGCATAGATATAGGGACAGGATGTTAAGGGCGACTATGGCCAGTCTGTCTCTTCAGTGCTGAATGCTTAGTAGGATAGAAATGGATACCTTTTTTAATTGGGACCCAGCTGGGGATTCACCCAATACAATTCTGTCATTATAGCCAGCTCTGATGACAAGGCCAGTGACCTCTTGCCTGAAAAGCACATTGGGGAGAACACAGCGGAAGACTCATGTTCACATGCGTGCACACACACACACACATACAGAACATATCCCCATTATCTGTCATGTCTTCATACAAGAATTAGATCACGTGGATTGGGACCACGCTCTAGTTAACCATAGATGGCTCAAAACGTCCAGCGCATCATTGCCAGGGAGACAGAAACAGGGCTGCAAATGCCTCCTGCATTAAGGGTTACTCTCCACCACCTACAGGGACTGAATTGGTCCAATGCCCAGAGAGGGCTGGCTAGTCAATATTAATTACATAATTAAATCCAGGCGCTGTTATCCTCTCCATTACCTGATGGTGGTGAGATTGATGGTAGCTTCTGGGCACTGTGAATACACCGCTCTGAAAAAATCCAATACATCTGCCACTCCGTTTTCCCGCATTTTACCGCAATCCTTTCATTTCAGTGGCAATTTTCAATCTTGCTTCGCTGGAGCTGCTCAGAAATAAGGAATCTGCCAGCCTCCCCAGCGAACAAAGTTTCACATCAAGACAAACAGACAGGTGAGCAGGGGAGGGGAGAGTTTGAATGGAAAATTACAACTTTTACTCTGCCATCAAAATGACAAGCAGTCCTGTGTGGTCTATTGCATAAAGGAGGGCAGACAGCAAGACGTTTCTGTTACAGAGCA
Source organism: Megalops cyprinoides (assembly GCF_013368585.1). Taxonomy (NCBI): domain Eukaryota; kingdom Metazoa; phylum Chordata; class Actinopteri; order Elopiformes; family Megalopidae; genus Megalops; species Megalops cyprinoides. The sequence goes on from NC_050595.1 coordinate 7,014,650, forward strand.
CATATATTCACATGAACTACTGGACACAAACTGAATTGTTGCTTGCCACATTTAAATAACAACTGATATTTGCATTGTATTTGATCAAATTGGTTTGTCTAATCAAAACAGGCAAATTCTATATGTGACTATAGTTGTATTTCACTTCATGGTAATTTACAGAAGCAGCTACATGGTCTAGCCTTTTACTTTCCACAGTTTGTTTGCTAAGGGATTTTCAACTCACTGCAATTTCTGTATGACCTTTCCTGGGATGAAGGTCATCTTTACCAAGGACTGATTTTTTTTGGCATTGAATCATAATCAAATTACACCTTTAGAAACTGAAATTACCCTGCCTGCCGGTATATTAGGCAGATGCTAAATCTTTTTTGAATCTCTCTGAATTGACTTGAGCAATTTGCCTGACTATTAAGCTGCAAAAAGGGCCTATGTCATTTGATAAATGATTTTTAAAAAGCAATTTTGATTCAGCTTTGTTGGAGCTTCTCTCGGTAACAGCTCTAGAAACCCACTGTTACTAAAAGCCAAGTTTTCTGCCATGGGCTGTCTAAAACAAGTCACCATTTCATTGTTTCAATAATGACAATATCTGCATACTCTAAATAAATAATGAAATCTGTCATGTGTTTATAGTGTAAAATTAGTGTGGAATCATACCAACAAGGACTTCAATACAACAGAACAAACATTTCTTCTGGCTATACACAAAGCTAATTTATATTTCAGTTGACAGGAAGAAATGTGCAGAGGATTTTATTATGTTTTTCAGAAAACATATAATCAGCTGTTGAAATGGCTATGCTTTACATTGCAATTTTTGAAATAACATTCAATTATACTGACAGAATAGAGAGGGACAGAAAAGGAGGCATTCCAATGGGGCAGAATTCCTGTCATATATTCTTAAACCAGGTATAATCGTTAGTGATCTTGACAGCAGTTTTTACTTCACTTAATTGTTAGCATTTAGTAAATGTTGATTGAACCTGTACTTGGAGTGACAAATTTAAGCAACTGTTTGAATTGATGTGCATTTCAGAGTTTGGGGATTTTTTTGCATGATATTGTTAGCCAATTTGTGTGAGCGGCCAACTCTTGATGGATCATAAAAATAAAACATCCCGGTTAAGGGCAAAGTGCCATAGCGTTTAAACTGACACTGTGACAGTGTCAGTGGGGTTGGGCAGCGGGGAAGTGTGATGCAGGTCTGGACTGAAACTACACTACATTGAGTGATTGTACGCACCCATCCACAGGTGAAATCTCACTGACTTCAGCCTGTCCACGGGTTTGATTAGTTTGGCCTCTCCACAGGTAGAATCTTTACGGCGGTGCATGATTTGTCTTGCCTGTCCACATGAGGAATCAGCACTGGGTTTTGTGATTGGTTCACCCTGTCAGCAGATGGAATGTTTCTCATCAACTAGACTGCCAGCTCCTAGATCTGATGAGACAGAACGGGGTGTCTTGCCTTGTATGGTAAAGCTGTCCGTCAAACACGTCCACATGAAAGGCGTTTTCAGAAGTTGTATGCTTTTTCTTCATCATTTTGTAATAGCTGTCATGCAGAATACGTTTTTGTTAGGGTGCTGATCTCCATTAGAACACTGGCCACGTGGTACAAGTCTCATTTAGTTTAATGCTCTCCCCTCATTGAGAGACACTGGTTGACAGCACGTCCTTGGGACAGTCTACAAGGCCCAGATGATGTAAAGATACCGGAACAATTACTCTCACCTTTGCTCCTGTCTCCTGACCGCTTCCTCCCACACTCTTGTCAGGTACAACCCCAGGCCTCATGCATTTCCTTGGGGAGATGATTGGTTCAAGTTGCCCCTTGAACTCTTGCCTCATGGCCTCGTGAGGCAACAAGGTTGAAAAACTGCCACTCGCCTGCTCATCCAAGGTCATATGCTATCAGCGGCCAGCTAGTCCTCCTGGATCCATAACTGTGTAACCATTAATGTTAACATTAGTGAAATCTACTTTGCAAATCAAGTTGAAACATGAATAAAACGCAGTATACAATGAGCTTTGAGAGTGCTGAAGGGGGTTATAAAAAGATATGTTGCTGTCAGATTATTACTGGCTACATGGTCAGTTAGTTATGTTTTAGTCTTTTCTTGTCTGATAAGCTCATAAGTCCACCAGGCTTTTCTTCATCCCTTTACATCATATCCTCCTAACTCATAGAATTTGGCTGACTTTAAGATCTCTGTTATGACATCACAGAACGCATAGAAAACCTCCTGTACCCAAGTTAATAGTTGGCCATATGAAAACGTTTACAGATTTTTTTGGTAGTCTTGCAATGAAACAGAAGGGAAAGAACAGAGCAGGAAAGATGAGAGAGAAAAAAAAGAGACAGAGGGTATTCCTTGCAGAGTGGACGAAATGGAGGAAAGACTGACTAATGAATGGTCGATTCAACCACTACACTGTGTATCACGCTCTGAATGTTGAGCCCACAACTCTCTACAGAAGACGGGTAGTGGGACCAAACAACTACAAGCTGGAAGTGTCAGAAAACATGCTCTAGGAATAGTCAGTGCCTCACAACTTGGATGGCCATGGCCAAGCCATCTGTGTCAATCACAGAGCAGCTTCTCACCAAGATGTCCGCTTATTAAGCCAATAATCAAGCATCTTGTTAAGGAACGTCCACACATTGACAAAGCAAGCAAGGTCGTTCCAAGATTTCAAATGGAAACGGTACAGTAGTAACAACCAATTGAATAAAGGAAAAAAAAATACAGAATTTTACAAAAATTTCTTCACTGCAGAACAGAAAATTAAAGGACATTTAAGACTGTGCAGGAAAATATTCCACACATTGTCATACATGGTTTTAACATTTCAAATATGAAAATTGTTGAGCCACAGCCAATAAACTTTTGTTGTCTACTTATATCATATTGTTGATTTTCTTTGCGCCTTCTTTGTTGAAGGGTTGAACCAAAAGAAATATTTGATCTTATGGACATCTTTGGCATTTGATGTCTGATGAAAATAGCCCAGAGTAAATCTGACAAGAACACAACCAATCATTGACTAAAATTTATTTCAAACATTTTTACTGGCTAAGAATCAGATCTAATGGCATTTCAGCTGGGCTAGAAGGCGCTTCTGTCTGCTAGCCCTGCTGTCCAGTATACATATATATATAGATGCCTTGTAAATTGACTTTGCGTTGTGTGTAATTGCTTGACATTTCCTTCTCCCCAGCTTGGAGGTTCACTTTTTCCACCCATTACTGCAGTCTCACAATATGCCCTCAGCTGAGAAGGTGTATCAGGGAGAACCATGCAAAAAGATCTATCGCCTAAGTTGCATTTCTGTTCATTGTACACATAGCCCAAAGCCATCTGCAGGGCAAAACCCAAAGGTTCCTTCATACAGTAAGACATTGGATGAAAGCAGTTTAGTATAGGACTATTAATACTATAAAATACTACATTAAAATGGGGCAATAATCCATGCTCTATCAATTCAGCTCCAGACACACATTCATTACTCACCACAGGAGTGAATACCACAAATACCAAGTAGGTAGATGAAATAAAGGCCCATAAACATATAAATATCAAGCTAATTTGTCTTTCAAACTGACATTCAGAGATATTCTTAACTCACTATGGCTATCGAACACATTGTGAATGTTCTTTTATACCCATAATGAATGTCTAAATGTTTACTAGTTTGCATCATAATGTTTCCATAAACTGTGAGAGTATGCAACCACTACAATTTATATTTATTTATATAACTACAATTTATATTTATTAAAAAAAAAAACAATTGTAATGGTAATCATGAAAATTGTTTGGCAGAGAATATATAAATCACATTTTTTAATAAAAAATTATAGCTCACGACTACTTCCTGCTTTATAAGTGTAACTCAATAGCCTCCACTGTAAAATGTTATTACACACAGCATTTTTTTTTTCTGAAGCAACTACTTCTAAATTAATTGGAGAGGTTTATGACAGTACCTTGCAATACTTATATACCAACATTTCATTCCTGTGTAAATATCAAATAAATTAAGCAGAACCAATTCACACTAAGTGTCTGCTGCAATATATGATGCTAACAGTTAAAGGCATGCATAATACATAACCGCTGTTTAATCCAAGCATATGTTATGTACATCCTCACTCATTAGGGGAGACATTACACAAATATGATTTTAAGGTATTATTGGACCGGGATGCTGAGCTGTACAATTTAAAAGATGGTTGTGTAATGCATCTCTAAAATTTAGTTTGCAGAATGGAATACAATTCAACATACATCGCTTACAGTACAAACATCTATTATGTTTGGACACCTGGAACAAAAGCAGACTAAATTAGCCCACATCCTTATTCCAAATATGGCTCTTTTTTAATTATGACAATAAACATCTCAAATAATATATTGACTATGAAAAATGTACGCGAGCCCTGCAAAAAATCATAGCCATATCTCACATTCAAAACTTGCTGGCTCCTCTCCCAGAACCCAAATTATTATCCCTTCAGCTTCCATCCACAGTCTCTTGCTAAAGTAATGAAGCACGCCTCTAATGCATCATAAGATCCACTTTGTGTTGGGCAGATGGCAGCAGGCTGCTGAGTGCAGGTAAGGGTTTCTTGGGAACCAAACAATTCGCAGTATCCGGATCAACAATATCACCGCTGACATCGAATGTGCCGGCTAAAAGCTCTTCAGCAAGTGGTTGAGTGCTCCTCCTCCTCCCACCTGCTTAGATTTGATCTACTGAAAGTAGAGCAGGCCCGTATGTCATGTTACAATACACTCATAAGAACAAAAGCCACGATGGACTCCACTGAAGTTCATTAATTATCCTCCACCACTTATGCCTTTGCTATAGTATCCTTCAGATAATGTCAGTTAAAGTTGAGCATATGCACATAGTTTTGGCAACCAGGTGCTCATCACAAATGCATTTCTTCTGAGCCTCCATGAGAATTGCATCATAGGACATTGTGGGATCTGGGCTGCTGATATTATGTAGGCATCTGGATAACAGCTGACATCATCGATGAGTCAACTAACTAAAAACAACTTTTTTGAAGGTAGCTACCAAGCTAACAAAACACAGTTATAGCTATCCATGTGCAAGTTTTTATGTTGTTCTGCTTTTATTCAAAATAATGTTTCAAGTTCTAAAACCATACAAACGGAAAAAGTCAGTTGTGAAACCTCTCAGCTGATCAGTGTAGCCATGCCTATCAAGGGAACTTTAGTTGTTGCCAGGTGCTTATGCTTCTCTGTCCCACAAGGATTACACAGGGTTCAGCTTGTGCTCAGTAAGAAACAAAATAAAACAAATATTGAATTACACAGCACTTTTAATAACTTCACTCTCAGCTGGTATGAATTTTGAACATATGGGTCTTCCTCAGGCAAACAGCAAGTAAAATATGTATTACTCCACTGCCAACTGTGTCCTCATTTGATCCAGGAGGTAGAGTGACTTAGAAAGACAATGAATATAACAGCAAAAAAGTAGTGTTTGGAAGAGAAAGCCTTCAGAGGAAGGTGTATATGGAACCAAACAGAAAATAAGAACTAAGGCTTTTTCATCCACCGCTGTGGGATTCGGTGCGGGTGAACCTGTGCCCGGGCAAACACCGAGAATGAGATGCCCTCATCATTGTCACTCACTCTTGCCACTTTCATCTCTGAAGAATTATATGCTCCACATAAAAAAAAATAAATAAAAATAAAAAATTATGATGCTATGGTGGAGTCGAGTGGAGGTGAAATGAGGTGAATCAAATAATGGAAAAGGGAATGAATCTCTGGCATTCTACCGTACGCTCTCTCTCACCGGTACCATACACCGGGATGTCCACGTTTGCAATAAAAACACATCATTATCATTCTTGCTTACACTGGAACACATTTTAGGAGCAAAATAACCCGAGGAGAGAGGCAAATAGAACCCAAAATTATCTAAGCGGCAGTCTACAAAATAACAGTGAGATACAGCAATCTGTCTGTAGAGAAGTACTGGAGGGATACAGATGCAATATGTGGCAAGGATAAGACGTTTCCATTTCTCAGTTCCATTCAGCTTCATCTTTTGATTCTTTCATCGAAGCCATTTTGTTGGTCAGGAAGCTACTATCCGAGATCCAAGTAACTAATAGCAGCTTAAAGCTGTGTTGCTGCATTCCTCGGTTCTGTTGGATGGAACGACTCGCATCCCCAGTTAATGTGCAGCATGTCTAACTTTAAAGTGTAGCCAAACATCAGTGAGCCTTCCACTGTGCCAGCAGGTACCCTATTTGCCTCTTAGTCCCCACACTATGCTTCCAAACCCCCATGCTGGCCTCCCGTGAGTTAGCAAGTCGATAATAACATGATAGAAATGAAATGACTTCTGTCAGGGAATTCAAAGGATATGAAAAATGAGATGGAAAGGAAGAGGGAGGGTAATCAAACACACACCCATGGAAGAAAATAAACAAGAAAAAGGAAAAAGGAAATGACATGTTCACTGGAGAGAAATGAGGACCTGCAGACATAGCCAAAATTACAGTGTCAATTATGCAGGTAATAAGAACAGAGGTATCTGCTTTCAGTCTTCAAGAGTTTGGGAATTGTACTGCCCTCATGACTACCTAATAGAAAAAAAGATGAAAAACACAAAACAATGTAAGTTGCATCCCCTGGGACTATAACCTTTAACATTTTCTTAACATAAAATCACATAAATCCATTTTTATTTCACTGACAGCTATTGAGGTGTTGTTTTTTTTCCTTCTCAAAAAATGAGGAAACATTTGAAGGTGCAATTCTTGTCCGATCCAAATTCATTAACTGGTCATAAACACACCGTTCCATAAATTTTCTAGAAGGAAAGCAGAGGCATTAGTTTCTAGCTCCAATTAACCTATCACTTTAAAGTCATGACAGAACACAGGCATCTGGGACAAACACAGACGTGGCAACATAGCAACAATCAAGATTTTCATGTTTATGTCCGTTTACCCCACCTTCAAAATTCCTAGGTATATTAAGGTTAAAAGAGGGTTTGTTTCAGCAAAGATTAACAGGGGATGAGATATCTGTGACTTCAATGCTCAATTCTAAGTGCTTCAGCGAGGTCTTTAGTCTAACAGTATATCTATTGAACAAGCAAATTAATTAGTGCTATTGTGCACAATGAATCTGTGCATAAAACACCAGTGACTTGAGGCACAGCACCACTGCTTTCACACCAGAGATCTTTGTCAGCAGTTATAACACGGGTAGCAGCAGGTCCATTTCAACACATTTATTTATTGATAAAAGGGGACTCAACTACAGAATCAGTGCCACCTGAAATTTCAGACTACCGAGGGACAGGTGGCCACAAACTCAAACATATGCTACGATGAATATATTCATAAGACTGAGCAGTAAAACCAGAGCATATGTCCGCCGCATTATAGGGAATTAATGTGAACAGGTGCACTTGGCACACCGAAGAACCGCGTCGCAAGGCTGTGGAACTCCTTTTTTTGGAAGGGACAGTCGAGGACATGGCACACTCGATCGATCCGTACAGTAGGAGAATTGCTGAGGATTTCAAAGATCAGACACGAGATATTTCAAGCCCCCAATCAATGAAGTGGGTGTTCAGATGTCAAAGGGTGCCTCGTTTAAGAAACAAGTAACATTACTTATATCAGTATTGTTCAGCGGATCGATCGCGACGATGACACTGAGAGAGAAAAATGAGAGCTGCTTCCCCTCCAATGTCTAAATTTCCAGAGGAAATCCATACTCTCGTTTCGTGTGTCACAGTCCTCTTCCAGCCAAATGTAATAGCGCAGGCTATAGATGTAGATAAAAAGTAACTCTAGGAGCATTTCCAAAATTCCTTGAAAATTGTGTAGATAATGATAGCTGTGAAAGATGACACATTTCCCCAGCTACAATGAAGAGACACTTTGGGCGAAAAAGTTGTGCTTTTTTTGTCACAGTCAGACAGTCTTTCTGTTATGGACGGCTTACAGATTCCAGTTGGGCTCCAGGAACAGCAGAGTCATGAAACAGCTTGGCTTGGATACCGGGTGCGGAGCAGGCGGCCATCTCAATTAAGCAAAGTAGCAGAAGGGAAGAAGGCAGTGAAAAGGTGACTTTTAAAGCATGTCCTAAAATAAGACCTAGGGGGTGTTTTACATATGACAACAATACTTGAATCTGAAGGTAAGACCATTGATCAAGAACATTGATCCTCAATGATATCAATTAAAGTAAGGGATATGATGGATGTGTCCTCATGATACAAATGCTGTTAATTTGGTCTCTAATGGTTGTTAGGGTTGCAAGGTGGAGTAGGGGTCAGAATTGACCAGTGTCATTGTCAAAGAGCCATAGTAAAACTTCTCAAACTTTGAATACTTTGATTTATTTTTTTATTCTGAGGCCAGTCTTTTTATTATTATTATTACTACTACTACTACTACTACTACTACTACTACTACTACTACTACTACTACTACTACTACTACTACTACTACTTCTACTGATCCATGTATTAACTTATATGTGAAACCTGCATTATTTTACACTTGAGAAGTGGTTGACATGATGGAATGGCTATTTTGCCCAAAAATGGATTGCAGTTCCACAGGCTTTATGTGTCAGTACTCCGCCTCCCTAGCTGTGGTGTTTTTGTTTTTTTTCCCTGTCCATGTGCTTTTGTTTGTTTTTCGTTGTGTTCCAGCCCTACCCCGCTCTCCGCCCTGCCTCTGCCCTCCTGATCAGTTCCACCTGCCTGCCCACACACCTGTTTCCATTCCCCTCATCAGCCCAGCCCTATTTCTACCTTGTTTGCTAGTTTGTCACAGTGTGTTTTCACCTGTTTCGTCCCTGCTGGTTTCTTCTCTGTCCCTGCGATTCCCAGTTTCCGACCTTGCCTGAGCCCCGACCAAGTCCCTGCCTGCCGCCTTGCCCGATCGCCTGCCTGCCTGGTCCTCGACCCTGCCTGCTCCTGTTTCTGATTCCGGTTCTGCCCTCGGATTGCCTTCCTGGTCTCGACCCTGCCTGTCTTTGTACTATGTCTTTGTTTACCGTTTATAATAAACCCGCCTGGAACCCGAAGCTCCCGTGGTCTGCGACTGAGTCCTTGTCTGAGCCGTTACATTATGTGTCTGGTGAGATGGCAGGTATTACCTGAACACATCTTACCGAAGAGTGCCTTCATGTTTGTCTAGACTTTAATAGCATTGCAAGAGGTTCACTCAACCCACCACAACAATAATCCTTTTCATAATGGACTTGTTTGTGTTTTCCTTCACATTCAGGTCACAGGCAAGCACTAAAGGGTCATGTGGGTTTCTAGGGCCAGAGGTCAGCCACCCCTGTGACAGAGGTTTAAAAACATCTTATTAAGAGAGCTGCTTTATTCCCAGATGCGGCACTGCCATTATTATCTTGAGCACAGTGCTGAATTGCCACAGTAAATAGTCATCTGTATCAAATGGATATGCAAGGCTCACATGAAGGTCTTTAATAACACGAGTCTAGTATTACCATTGGGTGGTCTTATCAGTAAATTTCCTGATATTTGCTACACGCTCTAAGTTGTTCATGAGTTTGATCACTGAGTTTGCTCAGTCCCTGATCAATAACAATGGACACAGAATTGTCTGTTTTCATTGCCAGAATGGCAGTCTCAGGTAATGCACAGCCAATCACATGCTTAACTTTATGTGCTCAAAATTTATTTAATCATGTGTATCGATGTAGTGTATAATCCCAACATAAGTATGGTAATTGAATACATAACAATGATACTGAAATGATACCAAAGAGCCAGTCACACTGCTGTCCTTCAATGACATGGTTTCTAAGATTAGGTTAGGAGCAGCACTAATCAAATGAAGAGGTAAAGTTCAAGTTTGTTTTCTACGAAAAATCTCCTGATATCCTTTTATCTGCCCAAATTAAAATGCTCATTGCAATAATAAAGCTGACAAGGTAGGTCAAGCCTATTTAACAGGGCATCAATCTGATTGATATCACAGATAAACCAATGAATGAAATACCCACCTTGTTTCCTTTCAGACATGTTCAGTGCATGGGTGCAATTTAGTGCAGTTGAGCTATATATTTTCTGTTTTTTGGTGATTTATGCATTTCTTGGCAGGTCATTTCTGATTGGTATGTGTCTTTGCCAGTTTTACTAGTGTTTTGTCACAAAGTGGATAAATGTTTCCTGGCCTGAATGAAAAACACCTGAGACTTGAGACAAAATTAGTAAATTAACAAATTTAAGTCTACAACTGTGTATTTACATGTTTTTGTAGAGATGACCTCACCTTGCACTCAAGTTCCGTACACCCACCCACAACTTCACAATCCCAACTGTGGGATACCAACTTCTGCTGGTCATCCCAAATTGATTTAGTTTGAAAGAATTTTGTCCAGCTGAAGTTCTTTTTCTTAAAAAAAAAAAACAGTTTTTTGTTATTTTGGAGACTGTGTTTATGGGAATTGTTTGCTGACTCGTGGTTACGTTTGTTCTGAAAGCAATAGCATCAGCTCACATAAGTGCAGTGTAACCGGAAGCCTGCTAAGTGCTTTCTCGGGGTCAGATTTTCTCTTTCCTCTCTGGAGGATCAATTCAGTCTCCTCCGCGGGAACGCAGTGTTCACACCCACCAATATAATGTTATATTACATTGCATGAGCTTAGCAGATGCCCCCATCCAGTGTGAATTACATTTTTACATGTTATCCATTACAGCAGCTCCTTTGAGTTACAAGCTCTCCTGCTTAGCACTTATTAGAAAGCGCCTTGCTTTTTTTTGGCAGACAAAGTTTAATTACCGCTTATTTATTTGTGACAGTAAGGATGGAATACAAGTAATCCTGTCCGTCAGGAAGAGGAGAGTGCAATGATGGATGCTGGGTTTCCTCTATGACGGCGTCTCTTTACAGTCGCGAGATGTATTATTGTGGGAGTATGATTTATAGGGCTACCTCACAATCTCCGGATGGGATTTTGCTTCCAACTTCTCCCACAGACCACCGTAACAGATGAATCATGGCCTGTGAGACTTTCTCGAGGTCCCCGTCCCACACGCACGCCCAGGGGGGAAGTAATGAAATCTTTCTGAAGCGCGAGAATGATGGGCCGGAAAGACTCCTGACAAGCCATAATGCCTAGATGCGTGCATCCGCCCGACCCCCCACCCCCCCCCCGCCCCCTACACTTGCCAAGCACGCGCACCCAACCGCCTTGAAAAGAAGAACCAAGAACCAATGCTGGACCGGTAGCCTTTGTAACATTGTCAATACCAATTTTTGTTGGTGCCACCCGCTCCTTATTTATTGTCATCATTCATTTGGCATCTTTTATCAAACTCCGCCGCCAGTGCTCCTTGATAACAAGGTCTACAGGATTAGGCTTTCATGGGTGGGGGTGACGGATTGCTTATCTGAACAGGGAGTCTATGGCTGTCTCCCAGTAGGCCTTCAGTGTGTACAAAGCGGTGCCGCTGCAATGACACCAGAGAGCCAAGGAGAGCCAGACAGACGGGAAACAACCTCCAGGCAATGATGAAGAAAACTAGATTTTTTTTTTTTTTTTTTTTACCCAGAGAAAAGGAGAGAAATGCACACAAAAATATGATAAGGAGACCTTATCACTTTGAGCGTGAATAACTTCTTTTGGAGGTTGTGAAATGAAATGATGGGCCGAACGTTCCCCTGAATCATGCTGAAATTGCATTTTTTTCTGCTAACAATCCAAGATGTAATATTGTGCTTGGTCAGATTTCAGGAACGCAATTAAAAGACAGATAATAAATCTGAAGTACAAAATGTCTTTTTTTCCCCATGATTTTATCCTGACTAGCTACTCATAAATACCAACTGAATGTGAAGCTTTCCACAGCAGCGAATGCAGTTCAAACCAATACTTTCATACGCAAGCCAATGCTTTTCATATTACAGATCCCAGAGTGCACCAGGAGGTGCAATCTGTGGCATCTTCTGACCCTGAAGCTATCTGAGTACTTGCAGGCACCCGAACAAGTCACCAGGCACCAGCTATGCAAATATGAAACCCTGGCCAAACTATGGCTATCCTCAATTCTAACACTGTACGCCAGTTGTGGTGCTCAGCTTGCAGCAAGTGAGTGCCTTCGCTATCTGACAGACATGAGAGCCCAGCAAAATATCATGTCAGTATCTTTGTTTATGTGATTATCTCTCTCTCTCACACACACACACACACACACACACACACACATCAGTCTTTTTAGAGTCAACACAAAAGCATGCCTGGTTCAAAGGTAAAAACGTCACAATCACACACATAGCAGTGAGAGCTGAGCAGAAAATGACAGAGATTTTAACATATTTGTCCGTTTTCCCATCTTAGAAAATTCCTGTGCATACTAGATTTCACAGAACGCTTATTTCCATTGATCAAACTGTTTCATTAGATAACGGCTCAGTTTGTTTGTTGAGGCCAATGGCAATTCTGAAGAGGTTTTACAGGATAAATATTGTGTCTGGTCTTTTGAGTGTCCTCTATATATGCAAATCTGCCTGAAATCGTCCTGGCTTTTTCAAGGTGAAGTGCAGTTTCTTTTCATCATATCTGTTTACCAGTTGCATTAATTATGCGGCAGAGCTGATGTGCCTGACAAGTAGAATAAGGCAGAATAAGGAGTTTAAAAGGATCCTTTCCAATATTAAATTATGCCGATACCCACAAGAAGCAAACTTACTCAGCAAAATTGACGGCTAAATAGCCGTATAATTCCTGGGTGAGCCAAGCCACCTTTTATGGCTTTTAAGTTTTACTTTTCTCTCCATTCCCAGCTTTGAGTTATAAACTTATATATGCTTGTATCAATTGACAAGTTTGCAGATATTTGCCTTTATTCTAAAAAATGATCATTAATTTTATTGAGTGCCACAAACATAACGATGTGAAAAAAGGGAGCAAGCAGCTTGTACAAGCTCACTGCTGTAGGTTAAGGACTGTGATTTCACTTTCTCTTTTTAAGCCATGAATCTGTATTTGTGTTCAGGGCCTTGCATTTAACAATGATTACAAACCTTGGAATTACTATTAACCAACTAACTGTTTAATTAACTGTTTCACATGCATTGCACCTCTGACGGTGTGTGTGCATGAGAATGTCGGTGTGCAAGACTGTCAGATGGGGCATTGGATACTAGGTTAATTGCTTAATTGACTGGCCACACCCACCAGGTCATATAAATGAGAGATGGTGGGTGCATAGCAAAGAGAGAAAGGACAGGGCTAGTAAGGGGTGTGTGTCTGTGTGCAGGAAAAAAGTGGCAAAGCTTTTTTTGGGGGGGGGTGGTGGTAGTAAAGGGACAGAGGTTGGGAGGCTTGTGTGAAAGCGTCAGATGTAGAGCTAGGGAGGGCTGTGTGGTTTGTGTTTAAAATTTTTCTTTAACTCTAGTTTTTATCCCTTTTATCTCCATGTATACCAAAGTGTATTGCAGATAGATTGCGTCAAGGGCTAATGAAGACACAATGAAATTATCCTGTCGAGTCATTCCCTTGATGTTGATTTTGATTGGTGTCAGACAGTGTCTGCTTTATTCAAGGTCACTGGTGGGAGATCCACCCATGTAGGCTTCATAGTTTTGAACAAGGAAGTGCGTTGCAGTACCAACCCAAACTATTATTCCGATTCCATATCGTTTGATATTACCTCAGCAGGGCCCTGTGAGGAAGACGTGTTTGATTATCGCTCCCCTCATAGGATTTGTATTAGTCTCACAGCTTGCTTGAAATGCTGTGAACGTATTTCGTTTTTTAGTGATCCTGAATGAGATGACAGTCTCTTCAAAGAGCACTGTGTTCCACTGTAGTGGATAGAAACGCGCAAACAAGAGTTAAGGGGCATAACCTAGTGGATGTCCCTCTGCATATAACATCTGAGTCATAGATGTAAGTGGCAAAGGAGTGTGTGTGCATGTGTGTCAGAGACACTCCCATGGGCTGTGAGCCACTCCCTGGGCCATTTGTGTGTTCATGAGGGTTGTTGGGTTTTTTTTTTTTTTTTTTCTTTGGCAGACATCTGATAAACAGCTAATATACATAATTCTGCCTCAAGGGGAATCCTTGAAAGCACTTTACACAGAGAGGGACATTGGGTTTTCCCCAAAGCATTTATTTTGTACTCGTCTGCACAGATTGACCAGGGGATATTAATCCATGTATTGACCTTAATAGCTACGCAACTGACTGGGTATGAGCGTGTGCTTGTAATTTCACACACTGCCTCGAATTGTAATTATTTCAGAAGCACACGGCTGTTGAGGAGAGGATTGCTGAAGTGTGCTCTGAAAGCTTCGGTCTTGCGTTGGAGCAGCGTTGCGGCACTGCGGAGGACTTGGCTCAGGCCCTGCCAGTGCAGTATTCTGCTGTCTCTACAGAAACCGTACCAAACATCTGCCGAGGCTGATGTACACATGATTTATTCAGACGGCCCCCTCTAAATAATGAACGTGTATCCCCTAAACTCTCGCTGGTTTCAGATTTCTTTTCATTTATTCATGGAGACAAATACGTCCCCGCAAACTAGCGCAAAATCCAAAACGCGTGTGTGTGTGCGCCTATGTTTGTGTGTGTTTGTATATTTTATTCATACATGTTACAGGGGAGAGGACAAGGGTGGTCAGTGTGGGTTGCTGAAACAATATCTGCCTTTTACCTGTGCATGGTTTTGCCTCCTGCACTCTTGCATGCTGTGAATCTGAATGCGGAAAAATGGCTTCAAACCCGTGACCACTGTGCCATGCAGTTCTGTATGCTCTGCCTTGGAATCAAAGGCATTTGTAGAACAGTAGAATAATTATGTGGCTTTGCCTCAATAATCAATAATACTTAACTCAATAGTAATAAGTGCAGTGGAGAGAAAATGCTGTGTTTTGAGAGGGCTCTTTTCAGAAAACCTGGGTGTGAAGTTTGTGATGCAGGACCTCACTTCTCGTTGTTTTGAAAAGCATATTTTCCATAATGCCATGTAAGCATTTTCTGTCGTTTGTATCACTGATCAAAATGTAGATATATATCCACACTACATCAAGACATGGAGATTTCCATTCTATATCAGATGTGTCACTGATTGTTGACTTAATATTGAGTAAGAACATGCTGAGACCTATTGACAGCCCAACTGTGTAACGCTAGGATGATTAATCTCTGCTGCTTAATTTCAGATATCCAGAATTCAGACTTCAAACAAGTCCCTGAAGTTCAAGACTTGCATGAGAGTGCTGTCTGAACATTTTAGTGGGTGCAAGGTTTATGTTGTCAGTGGATAGTGTTCACAGCTCCCAGATAAAGCTCTCTGCTTTGAGTGATTCTGTTCCTGAATTATGCACTGTACTTCATCAATATTTCTGTGACAGTTTGACTCATCAGTGTTTGTGCCCCCCCCCCCCCCCCCCCCCGCCCTTTACCATATGCAGGTCTTTGAACCAACCAAGCTCTATTTCGCTGACTCCTGAACAACAGCAAAAAAGGGCTTTTTTTTTTTTTTTTTTTTTTTTTTCCCCCCCTGAGTGACTGTCTGATTAACGAGCAAATCTGTAGAGTGCCGTTCGCCTTCAAAAACTGCAAGGGGCTTCGAGGGACCATATTCGCCCAAGGCACTCAGCTTTGTGCTGGAACCCTAACCATTGGAGTAGATGCTTCATTAAAATATTTGCCTAGTGGGGATGGACTCCGCAGACGCAGTACCGTCCATGTCAGTGAGGGCTCCAGTGGTGGCTGGTGACTAGCCCATCATGTCACAGGCTTTCCCGGCGCTTAGATCACCCTGGACGCGGCACTGTTCTGAGAACTGCTCTCATGCAGGCTCTGGCCTAGAAAGGAACAGAATTCATCTTCCTAGGAACGCTCCGAGGCAAAACATGGCCGAAGAGAGAACGGAAACCCACTGGAAGGAATTCTCAGTTTAGAACTGGGGGACTGGCACCAGCTGCTGCCTCGAAAGTCTATATTTGGAGAAACGAAGTTTACCGCCGCCTTCCACCCGGTTCCCCCAGGCTCCTGGAGCATCAGCAAAAAAGGGAAACGAATGAGTTATCAAAGACCTTCACCTGTAGCCATTAGCATAAAGGCCTGTGACCCCTAGGTTATGGATTCAGAGTTCGGGCATGATGTACACCGAGAGCTCCACCTGCATTGCTTTAGTAGCAAGGGGGGGGGGGTGAAACGGCAAGGTGTAAGCAGTGAGTGTTATGTAAGTCACTCTGAATAAGTGGAACCGCCAAGCAAATAAATAAGAGGCAGCAGCTGCTCTCCATGATTTATATCTGAATTTGAATGCAGAAAATGCAGTGTAACAGGATTAATCCAAGAGCGGAATAAAGTTGCCATGTTGGAATAATAACCGGCAAAACAGGCAGGAAACCAGAATGACCTTTAACCTTTTCAAACAGCCCGATGCATAAACATATTGAAGACTGTAGGCCATTTTAGCAAAGAGGTGGGGTGCTATTCATTACATTATTGTAGAGTGACTTGCGTAGGTTACAGTTCTTACATGTTATCCATTCATACAGCTGGATATTTACTGAGGCAATTGTGGGTTAAGTACCTTGCCCAAGGGTAAAACAGCAGTGCCCAAGCAGGGAATCAAACCGACAACCTTTCAGTTACAAGCTCCTTTGTGTGGCCATTGGAGTACATATCTGCATCACTGGAGAGTTTGTTTGTATGTTTTTGTATTATCTGGATTTGCATTCCTTATCCGGGTTCTATAGGATTTTGGAGCCTATTTGCTGTGAGAAGACAGGGATTCAGAACCGATTCGGGGCCCATTTGTACTGAAACAACTGGGATTTTATCTCAGTCCCTAGTTCATTTGCTTTTAAAAAGATTTGTTTCCTGTAAACAGATAACAGTGAACTGATTTTGCAACACAGTGATTTGATTGAGGCGGCCATAAACTAGTGTTTAGGTTACGTCAGGAGTTTCTCTGAGAATGGAGTGATGCCACAGAGATCTCAATGTTTTCTTTGGAAGTTGGCCTACAAGGACAATAAATAGTGCTTTAGCACCCATAGTGATCATCTCTTATTCAGTACTATGTAACATAGCTGCTTGGTTACATTATGATAATTATTTGTCTTGCTTAAGAGGAGCCCATTCTGAGCAGGTTTTTTTTTTTTTTTTTTTTTTTTTTTTTTGCACAAAGCTAACAGGCTGGCACTTTAAACATCCTTTAAACCATTTAAAGAGCTAGGCGGCAAAAGAATTTCGTCCATGACTGACACCCCTGAATCAACATCCCAGCCACATAAAAATATCATATTATATTGTATATTTTTTAAAAACACTTTCCCATTTTAATATTTTTTTGGAATATGCAGTCGATAGAGGTGTTTTCTTTTTCATTGCAACAATAGATATGATCATTATGAAGAGTTTTGTAACTTAAAAAAGCAATACTTCTCATTCTCTGAGGGGGCGATAATCCAGTGGTGACTAATGCCACCACTCCTCTGTTCTTCCTGTCCAGCCCACAGACACCAATCTGCTTTTTCTCCAGTTAATCAGCTGCTCTTTGCTCTTTTCAAACCATGGCACAGCTAGGCCTCCCTCCCATCCTCCGTTTTGTTTGATTCGGTTTTCACGTCTACCTGGAACAATTAGATTCATTCTGCTCTGATTCATTCAGATACCCTGAGCTTCCTTGCGTGCACTCAAGTACACACACACACACACACACACACACACACACATACAGTGAGATAAAGAAATACTGCAGAGTCTTCCATTTCCACAGAGTTTGGGTAAATATTTAATTATATTTCCTAAAGCGATGCTTTAGCGCTTCAAACTGACGCTCTCGGGCGACGGAGGAGAACATAATTGTGCCATTATCTGTCCGGACGAACCGGCTATCAGCGCTGAGCCGCCTGCCTCCCTGCCTCGCCTAATAGGGCCACATGGCGATTTCGTTCTCACCAAGACGGAGCCTTTGATAAACTGACAGCGGCACAGCGCTTCTCCAAACACACTCTGTTTTCATTAAACGGCTAATCTGAAATCAATCAGGCAAAACGTAGAATTACTGCCTGCGACGAAAAAGGGCTCTTTCTTGTCTCTATCGCCATACCCGTCTGCTGCACCATCACAACCCCCCCCCCCCCCCACCCCCACCCTCGCCTCTGTCTCCACCCACAGTCATCCATAAATGCATGCCAAAAGACCTCGAAACCTGAGCAGAAGGAGCTTTTGGGGTCATTACGAATAACGACTTTTGCATTAAAGGTGTCGATTTCCGGTGGGTAATTTATTTTGCCTTATAAGAAACGCTGCCCTCTTGTTCCCCCTTTCGCCGAGTGCTGGCTTAACTGCGGGTCGTGGGTATACGTGTTCAGTATAAAGGAGACGATGTCTGCTCTACTCATGAAGAGGCCCTCTCTGCCTACTGCTCACCTGGCAGAGGGGATTATGGGTTAATACAGAGCAACGCTGCTGCCCGCCAGATGAACCGGCTCCCCTTTGTTCTCCCTTAGGCATTACTTTTGTTACATATATATTCAGAGATGCTCCAGTGCAGCATCTGACCTGTCTCCCTCTCCTCCCCAGATCACTAAGCTCAGCATCTCTGCTGAAACCCCACACAGCACCTTCGGCTCTCTCGCCTGCAAGTGGAGACCGGGATCCGTGTCGTACGACATCGGATAAACAGCTGCGCAATCACTTTGGGGGGAGTCGAAGCGTCCCCAAAATAGATTTTTCCCTTTCTTTTTTTTTTTTTTTTGTTTTTTAAGGTTTTATCACAGAGACAAGTCATGTACCCAGCCACATCATTGTCTCATAGCGACAGCAGGGTGGGCCGGTTTGTACAGTTTTAGCCTTAAGATTTTTAGTCGTGGCCTCTGGTCTTTTGAAAGATGCAGATCACCTCTTGACCTTAATTGCTTAACCCTTTTTCTCAAATGTAGCTGCCTTTATGGCATTATTCGTTTATCTCAAAACAGTCAAATATGTGGAAAAAAAAAAAAAAATTCAAGGTTAAGGAAAAATCAGCTCTGTTTCTAATTCATGTAGCATGAGCGCACACGCACAAATAAGCTTGGAAGCAAATACACATACACACACTTGATCCTCTTTGTTTGGACTGGCCATCTGAACCACATTTTTCCATTCTGGGTTTTACAGAACAAATAAATGTCACTTTGATGGAGACAAAGAACTGTTCCTGCTGGAGCCTCTCGAATTAGAAGTGGCATGGCGTGCATCAATGAGCCTACCGCAGCCGAAGACGCTGGAGCCAAGAACTGAGAGAGGAAGGAAGCCCTGCAACTCCGAAGCAGCTCGTTCCCAGCTCCAGACAGCACATTAGTGTAAAAGATGGGGGGCTTAACCCCGGGGCACGTTGCTTGCTTCATTACAACCAACTGCAAGGCTGCCTGAAAGCCAGTAGCCCGGCTCTGTGTAAAGTAAGGCTATGAAAAAAACATGGCTCACAGGCTCTGAGCTTACCCCAATTTCTGTGGCATGAAGCAGCTGATGTAGAGGCGCACCCCCCCCAGGCAGGACGCCAGAATATCACAGGGTCATTACCCACAATCCGACCATTTTTATGCTGGGTGCCAGCGATATTGGCACAGGGTGTCATGTTTAAAGACTGAACAGTGCAAGTAGGCCGGGGAATCGAATGCCAGCATCCCCCGGAGCATGGCGGACACTCGAACGACAAGGCTACCTAGAGGTTGCTTACACTCTCTCTCCCTCGTAAATAAATGTATTCCCGCACAGAATCCCACCGAAGCGGAATCGGACCAAATGACACGGCCGCCCCCCCCCTCGCCTTCGGCCGGGCGTTTCAGAACGACGACGCAATCTGCCAAATTGCATTAATCATCCCGTCTCCGGGCTGGAGACGGGCCAAGCGGCGTTCCACCGCACAAACATTGAAGGAGCTCTGCCATGTCATATTAATTAAAAATCAATTTGTCTGCCACCGTCTCCGCGCTGGCAAACGGTACACTGGCCGTTCTCCTGTGGCGGTGAAATAATCCCGCCGAACCCCAGCGCACCACACCTCCTTTATATCCTCCCACCCCCACAGGTGGAGTCAAGGACTGCAACATGGCAGTAAAACAGGAAGTTTTGCTACTTTTGAACTGAAAAAACATCTCGCATGTGTGAATTTTTTTTTTTTTAAGCAGTACTGGTATAGCCGGTAATTGCACACCATGGGCTTGTCCGGCAGTTGCATACCATTTTACTATTTCTAGAGGAAGAGTACAATTTGTACATTAGTCACAGTGGTTGAGTAAGGGGAGTAAATGCCAAGAGAGGAAAAGGATAAAATGCGGAGAGAACACGCAGGCACAGAGCTCGGTGTGCAAGCATGGAGTCAGCTAGAATCTTCCTTCAGGGCAAACATTGGTAGCAGAGGCGCAAAAGGTACAACAGATACTAGTGTTGTGGAGTTCCATGTTGGAGTTAAGCGATTTCCCAGGACTGAAGGGGGCAGCAGAGAGACCGTTGGGGTGTGTCTGTGGGGGGGGGGGGGGGGGGGGGGATGGTATGAAATGCCCTAGGGCAAAATCAGAGGTGGACCATGACAAACACGCACACCAACATCGTGAATTGTTTTTTTGTTTGTTTTCTCTTCAGGCAAATATTGACTTTAATCAGTCCATTCCAGTGTTAAACTGATCAACAGGCAGTCGTCTTTGTTCCCTGTCGCCAATAATATGGGTCCCCCTCCTCCGAGACAAGAACACCCCACCAACATCACCACCTTTCCTCTGGGGATGTACAGAGTGCTCGAACAGTATAAGTCACATCTGAGACAAAGTATGTCTGAAAACTGTACATTCAGAAAATGTTCTCGCTATGTACTCTGTGAGATGCGTTTTCTACTGTGCCGTGATTGTGTTTGATGGACTAGTTTGTTATGGCAGGGGTTGCCTAGGAAACTGGGAGTTTTGTTTGGGGTTTTCTTTGTCCGAGTGCCGAGACTGAGGAATGGAGCATGGTCTTGATCATACCAGTATTAGTTCAGACAGTGCGAGGCACAGGTCTCTGATCTTTATTTCATTCTGTTGGTGGCATTGTTTGTCACACGTCAGAGCATCACAATGCACCTTTGTGTGAGCTCGGCTGTTGCCAGCATGTATTCATCCAAAGCCTGTTTGACCTGCGGCACAATTCCACCTTGTCCTGCTGAAGACTGGTCCCTTCATGAGTCTGTTCCACTCTCGGTGCTGACAGAAAGGACACAGGCACTATAATCGTTTGAGGCATGGTTTACACAAAAAGTTGGACATGGATTGCTTCCGATCGATCATAATAGCCCTCCCTTTTTCCCTTAAAGCCAGAAAATCCCTGCTTTTTTTTTTTTCTTTTACCCTTTCCCAAGGCCTTCCTTTTAAAATGCAGCACAGGAAGACAGGCAAAAGGACCCTATTCTCTTTCATTGGACGTTTTTAAAGATCTCTGTAGACTTTATCCTCTTATCGACTCACTCTCTCTCACTCTGTGTAATTTGGTTCCCCTCTTCAGTATTTTACCATCTTTCCTGCTCCTCTCCACTTCAGTGAAGGAGAATAATCTCGCTCTGCAAGAACAGCAAGGATCAACTAAACTACGTGCTCCAGCCGGGCAATATCTCAATGTCACCTAGGGGTCAAAGGTCGCCAGCTCTTTTACAGCCCGGCAGCTTGTCAGCGGCGGCAAGGTGCTGCTGCCTCCCCCTTCCCTTCCTCCTCACCACCCAGATGAGAGATTACTGTCTTTCCTCTACTCTGGACAGTCCTTCATTTCTCCACTGATCCCCATGTGTGTATAAGCTATGTTCACGCTGCCAGGTCACATGCCAGGGTGTAGACAAAGCCCCACACATATCCAGCACTAACACAGTGGCTCTAAAAACTTGACGTTCGCAAAGCTCCCTACCTATGAATGACGCCCGTTCTGACATATGACATATTTGTATAACAAGACACCATTTTGACAGAGACACAGGGAAAAATTACAGACCTTTCCAGAGGAGCCTTCTTGTTCCTGGCTGGGGGAGCGAGGAGAGGAGGAAGCCTCTGAAGCCGTGGAGGAGCGACACGCTCAAAGGAGTCACAGGTTTTTTTTGGAGTCTTAAGCGCACTTCTGCCCTGTTCAAATACAGCTCCTGTTTACTTGGAACCTGGAGTGGATTAAGAAAGACAAGCGATGGGGAGAAGAGGGGCCTGCAGACATTGCAACACACACAAAGAATGCAGGGAAGCAGGCATGCTTGTATTACAGATTTTTTTTTTTTTTCTTCACACAAATGAATCAAGTCAAAACTATTATAACTCCTAAACCGATTTGTTTATTGAAACAAGCAGTAGTGAGCACTTTCCAGCAGGACTGTCAAGATCTTGAAGTCAGGATGGTCTCTCTGACATATATCATGAAATGTACACAAGTGGTATACTTAAACCACTGTGACGCATGTATTAGTGTTAGTTAACAGGGCGGAGCCAAGGTATGACCCACCTTCCTGAGCCTCATTATCAGAAGCTCCCTATACTGCTATTAAACTCAGTCTTGAGTATGTATGTTGGGTGTCACCAATATTGCAGAGGAGATGAAGCGGAAATGCTGGCTCTGGAGGCGTCCACATTTTAATGTGAAAAAACTTGTATTTATTCCATAAATTAGCAAGCCTTGTGCTTTTTTTTTTTTTTAAGAGGCACTGTAAATGACTTCAGAGGGCAGCAGCAGTTATCTCTGACAAAACAAACCAATGAGAGTTTCAAACAGATCTGGTTTCTCCATTATCTCGTTATCCAGGTGACATACAGCATGCATCGTCAATTTGAAAAGTTGCCGCAGCGATGGCATTAATTAGAGATGCGCTTTGAGAGCCTCCAATAAAAATTTGATATGAACAAATGAATATTACACAACAATATCATGGAGCGGGAGCTAATGTATTCAAGGTCTTGTCTTATCTGAGAGCCACTTAACGTGTCACTTTCATAGGCTGTGATAATAAGCCGTAACACGGCCTTTTGCATAAAACGAGGGAGGGGAGGAAAAAAAGCGAAATGGAGAGGGCTAATCAGATTACGAGCATTGCACCCCCCCACCCTCCACCCCCAAATCATTTTTTCCCATTTACATTCTCGTGGCTCTGGCTGCATTATCCAAGGGCAGAGTTCATGAATGGTTTATGATTTTATCCTTTTTTTATTATTAATAATGGCCTTTCTGGAGGGCTGGTGCTAAATTACAATGAAGGTGCAAAAAAAGTACCAATGGAGGCACAGAATGAACTTGTCTGCAATCATTCCCTGAAAATACAATCCGGAGTGGCTCACAGGGCCTGGGATATAGGGTAGCCTGCTTTCAGTTTAGGGCAAAGCACATCAGATTCACCCTGAATGTAACCAAGGACCGCATGCAAACTTAATGTAGGAAGAGCTGGGAAATCCACTGATCTGAATGAGGGCATGCAAAGCAGAAGCTGAAATTGTGGATTGCATACAGATGGTCAGATCTGCCTCGCTCCCTTCAAAGCCTTTTAAGTCATTTTGTTTCAGTCATACTGACTGTGCGTTAGATAATCCCGACGTGCCGACACAGAATGACACGGCATGGCCCTGTTTATCCAGATGTCTCTGAGCCTTTGCTGTTGTGGGCAAAAGAGCTCACAGTTATGCAACAGCAAACATGCAGGGCTGTGCTTCCTAAAATGACAATGCACAATGCATTCATTTTCTCTCCTTCAGACAATTTCGATCAGACAATGAGACTTTGCAGGTGTCTCTCAAGGTAGGCGAATTCAAATAATTCCACAAGCTGTATTTCTGAAAAGAAGATTATTCCACCTAAATTGTTTAGCGCTGAATTTGCCATTTCATGGTTCGCGTTTAACTATCACATTTTAATTTTGGGTGTTGTGCGCAAAGTTTAGGCAAATATGATTATTACACAGTGGTAATAGGTTATTAAACTTAATTTGGAATTATGGGTGACAGTGAGCACATAATGAAAAGCGGGCCCAGTTAGTGTGCATTTTATGTAATGATAGGTATTAGTGTTTTCTTTGTGCTTGTACAAACTAGGTGCAATATTGTTACTGTGTGGCATCTGTGCTGGGAATACTGTCAACGCAACGTGGCCATGGAAACCCTCACTCTCGGAAATACAGGCCGTCAGCCGTCACCCTGCACGGTGTAGCTATGGCCTTTTTGGGGACTCTGGGGTGTGGTGGGAGGGAGGGGTTTGGGGGTCTGGGTCGGGGGCAGGGATGATGTCACATGACGGATGTCTCCCCCTCTCATTCCGAGCACGCTCAGTGCCATGACGGGGGGGACCAGAACAATGAGAGGAACGCTGCTGCCCTTTAGAGGGAATGCAGTGGCACTCGGTCGCTTGCGGATGACACGTGCCCCGGGGAGTTGGGGCGGGGGGCTGAGAGTGTCTGCATTATCTCTGTCATGGGCAGAATGAGCGGGGTTTCCATAGTCACAGCCACTACTTTCAAAATTTCCCTCAGACCCCCCACCACTGCCACCTTCACCCCACTGAAGGACCCCTAAAGTGCCAGATAAAGGAGGATAATGGATGAAAAGACCCTTGTTATTTATCTTCCACAACACCAATAGCACGAGCAGAAGTTGGGAGGGGGGGGGGGGGTCTATTCACCCCCCACATCCCCCACCTTCAACCTCCCACCAGCAAAATTCCCACCCTTCAACCTCCCACCAGCACGCTCAAATTGCGCATCCCCTCCCCCACACACACCGCGTCTGGACCCCCGTATTGCGCAGAGACCCTGTGATTTATACGTCCGCAGGAGGAAGGGAAACATTAAAACTGGATAAGGCGTAAAAGGGGAGACGGGCACCACGAGCGGAATCAAATCATGGGCGAGAAAATGCATTCTGAGGCGATGAGGGGATTCGGAGTCTGACTTGCATATTAACGAGGGAGGCGCTGCCATTTACTAGGCTGTGGCGCGGCCTATTCACTAACTGTTGCACCGGATCGGCGGGCGGGGGGGCCGGGGGGGTGGGAGAAAACGAGATCGAAGAGGCGAGGAGGACGGAGAGGGAGAGGTGGGGGGAGCTGTGGGAGAGAGAGGAGAGGAACCGAAAAAGGCGAGAGAGAGAGAGAGAGAGAGAGAGGGGGGGGGGTGGGTGGGAGGGAGGGAGGGGGCAGGGGAGTGAGAAAGAGAGGGACACAGTGAAAGAGGGTGGGAGAGAAAAAAGGGGAGAGTGAAGGAGAGGAAGATGCTGTCGGACTTGGGCGGACGCGGAATCCACTGTATCGTGACAGCAAAATCCGTATCTGCCTACTGGTGCAATGCACACATAATGTCACCTTACTACCCTGCACCAGCACTCCCATCACAAGGATCAGCTGCACAGAAAATATTCTTGTCACATCGGGAGGGTGAGGAATCGTACAGTTACAAAGACCAAAAAATGAAATAAATAAACATGTCTTCCCCTGACGACATGTTTCTGCACAATGTGAAGCCAAATGCCTTTTCTAGGGTTGCAATCAGGAAAAGGGAAAAGGTTGAGAAGGTACACAACACATATTCAGACCCTTACTCAGTGATGTGGCCAATATTCATGGAGATGGAGTATCCCTCCTGTGATGAAAAATAAGGGGAAAAAAATATACACACACACACACACACACACACACACACACACACACACACACACACACACACACACACACACACAGGATTGAGAAATCACCGGAGCTAACAAACGGCTGGATTATTGGAACCGCGGACGCAAAGGAAGAAAGCGCACATCAGGACAAATCCGCAGCTTTGGTTATTAGCCTACTTGTAAAGTGGATTACCTCCACACTGCCTTTCATCCCTGCTGTCAGAGATGAAGAAGAATATTGAAATTAGTCTCCTTAAAACTGAGGAGAATAATGCAGAGGTTCGTCGCCAAAGCTTTGGTGTCATATTATTTCATCAGAGGCACCGCTTCCTAAGAAGACATTTGTACTCTGCATTTTATTTGACTTTTTTTCTTCCGCTGTCTGTCCGATTAGTCTTTTTTTTCATTCTTCAAAGAGGGAATATTACTGGTATACATCCTGTCTCGGCTCACCTCATCAAAGCCAAATGAAAAGGCTTATCTGTTGATCAGTGATGAAAATTCTATCTGATAATTAAAACACTGCTGCTTCAGTTGATGCATTTAAAGTAAATATTCTCAGGAAAAGGAGCCGAATAGGCACTGTTCAGAGGCTGCCGCCACGCTGATGTCCCTTTTGCCCTCTAGTGGTCATACGTGGTTACTGTCACTGGTTGCCAGAGGAGCCGTGAGCGAGGGACGTACAGCTGCCTCCTCCAGTCATGGCCAAAAAAGCAGCTTGAATCCCATTAAGTATCAAAACATCAGTGCAGAATTCCTACTCTGGGGACGCGAGAGGGCCAGAGAGAGCTACAGTGGTCACAGGGATGTGAGCTTTATTTCAACCTGCTGTGAAACAACCTGGACGCACTCACGGGGAGGCGTAAACAATGCAAATCCAATAATTGCAATGTCAGTCATGGGCAGGATCCAGAATACCAAGCAGTAATTCACATCCAGGCATCTCCAGAGCTGGGTTGGGAGGGAGGGGGGGTGCTGATTTGGTTGTCTTTCTCAGCATTGAGGAGCCAAGAGTCACAGTGCCCTCTGCTGGCCAGATGCCCCAGGAAAGCCAGCACTACGAGTGTACGGACAGTGCCGCTCTTGCGTTCCAGCAGAAGACAGCATTGCAGTCAAGGGCCGGGGATGGGGAGGTGCACGTTGTCCTAGGAGACGGCACAGGGCCCTCCCCTCGATTAACAGCTCAGCATCCGTCCCCTCTGTATAATTGCGCCTAACTGAACTTAAAGCCCTCACGCCTCTCGTTCCTAACCCCATTGTTGAGAGGGCTGATGGAGCCATTCGTCAAAACCGAAGGAAGAAGGCTCAGGGCGAGGGCTGCGCTCCAACGCCCCATTTTTTTTTATCGCGCCCCCAGTCCTCGCCCCACACGGGCGGTCGTCGATTCACGTCAATGCGGCTAACCCGAGTCAGGCCGGGCGATCCGGTGATGGCTGGATGTTATCAGCGCAGCAGCAGGGGAGAGCAGGTCAGCGGTCACATCGCTCAGGGGTATGGAAATGATTGGGGGGGGGGGGGAGGCGGTCCTGGTCTCTCTCCTTCCTTTGACCAATTCTTCACCGAGCTGCGCCCTGGTCATTCACCATATTCGCAATAAACTGCACCTGGGCCCGTGGTCCTTAAAGAGGGGGAGAAAACCCCTTGGAAAAATTTTATTTTCAAAGCAACCCACTTACAGATGCGTGCACACACACACTCACACACACTCACACACACACTCACACACACACACGCGCGGGAAGCACGCACACAGGCACGCTTCTGGGATAGATCAGACACAGACAGAAAGTTCGGTCTTACCGAAAGCCGAGCCTTTTGTGCGCGTGGAAGATCAAACTCGCTCACCATGCACAGTTCATCGGGGACTCCGAGCACTTCCTCGCTGTAATGAATAATTTACAGAATGTTGTGGAATTTGGAGTCAATTTGTTGTGCTAAAATTGTGTTGAGAAATCTTGTTTATTTAAAGCCCACCGATTGCAGCGTCAGTCATGCGTTTTTCAGAAGCTACATTACCTCTTTGGGTGGCTTGTCGAGATTAATTACAAACAGAACTCATTAGAAGGATAACAGTCTCAACTTCACGCATGTCCTTCTCACACGCATTTCGGAGGGGTGTGCGACTAAGTTATTATACCTAAGGATATGCATTAAAGGTGCTACACAAAATTCATACAGTATCTATGGCAACACA